>NW_028145426.1:2902500-2980000 GCF_977016875.1 Pavona decussata | reverse complement strand
ACATATTTGAATGGAATATAGGTGTTGTTTACCAACTGTAAACATTGAGATGTGTAAATACTGTCCGAGGTCTTTTGTTATTTTGCTTTACCGTCCAACTTTTATTTCCACTTTAAATGCAATTTTCAGTTAAGCCAATTTGGACTATATTTTAAAATGCCCTATTTATGTAAGGAGTCGATATACATCCGTTTCATTACATGTGCTCCGATACGTCGAATTCGATCCATTTTTCATCAAAGAACGAAGGGTAATTACAAATCGTTAGCAGCAGACAAATTATAGGTCGTCGGTAGCAGTTGTGTTTAGGGTAACGCTTTTCAGCATTTCAAGTTATTCTTTATCAACCAGGCTAACATTTTCGACTGGCCAAAAAAAAGAAAAGATTTTTTGTGATGCAGCAAACAAGTGCTATTAATTGATCTGCAATTTTATTTGCAGAACATTTTGCCTCAGAATTTTTCACAGGTATTAATATCACAAAGTAGGCTAATAAGTAAAATTGAACCTCGTGCAATAACCTGAGGAAATTGGTTCTTGATTTGATAGCTGTGACGATCAACAATAACAACAACGATAACAACAGAAACAACACTTTATCATAACGATTACAACAGAGAGGACCCGCAAATATCAATCACTGGTGTAAGCTGGTCAGTCGTGAGATGAGTCACTAATAAATAAATAAATAAATAAATAAACGGAGCTACCGCCCAGATGCAAAACTCTCAACTGGGTAATACGATGAAACTGAACAGGTATTAGCGTGATTCCTTAAACATTGCCTTCAATAGCAATGCATGTGTTTCCCTAATATACATCCCTTAAGATACTTTACCAGTAACCAGTTTTGCTTTTTGTGATCAGGATTAGCAGGCTTTCGTAAAACTGTCGATTATTTCATGCTCATTATGCCAGTCTTTCTAGTAAATTTCATCTCTCTTTTCCGATCGCTAACAATGTGCCGTCTCAATGCTTCAGGAATTTTCTGCAAACATGGATCGAGATACCATCATTTCTCATGAACTTAACCCACCAATCTGGGGACGTTACATCCGCTTTATCCCAATAAATTGGAATAACCACATATCGATGAGGGTGGAGGTTTATGGCTGTAAGCAAGGTAATATATTATTCTCTGTCTCCATTAACACCTACCATAATTACTGTATATATTCGTCTACATGACTTCTTTCGCATTTTTTATTCAGGCTCATCAACAGAGTTGATAACTGTAATTTAGCCACTATGAAAAGATTCGAGTGCTTACGTTTCGAGTGTTAGCCCTTAGTTAGAGTTACGATGGCCAAATTACCGTAAGTTATCAACTCTGTTGATACAACCAAACATTCGTTTCCACTCCCTCACTGACCAGGCCCGTAGCAGGGGGAGGGGCAGGGGGGGCTTGAGCCCCCCCAGAAATTTGGAAAGTTACAAAACAGTTTGCCAAAAAATAAATAATTAAACCAAATTAATGTGCAGCAATCAGTCTTAAACTCTGACGCTGCAAATGCCTTTTCACAGCCCTTTAAAAATGTGTTTACTACCTTTCAGTTTCCTTCGCTAACAGTTTGTTTTTATATACAACAACAACAACAACAAAGGTACTCCTACCTTGTGAATCGGAAATAAGAACAAAAATGGATCGAAATCAACCAATCTTAAGCCCTAAAAGCTGTTGAAATAAACCAATTTTTGTCAAAGGCGTCCGCTCATTTATAGCAATGCAAATGTCTTTAGACCTCCTTAGTGTATAACAATTTAGTGTTTGCGCGTTGTCGAAAGACACACAAATATGTCCTCTCAAGAGCCAGAGAAAAATTCTCCCACAGTCGGATTCTTACTGCCTGATTAAAGCCAAATTTTAAAAGAGAAAGAAACATTTGTCGTCGTTTGTTTACGTCCTCGTTCAAACGTGAAATTAGGAAACTTCACATGGTAGTCCACGTAAAAGAAACGGCAAAAGAAGATGTACCAAAAAGTGTGATGCAGGTGCAAAGTTATTGTTTTACTTACTAAATCTACATTTTTTCTTTTTTTTTTTTATGTTCTCGTTGCATCTTAAACTCCCTAATCAGTCTGGTTTTTGGGGGGGTGACGGGGGGGGGGGGGAGAGGGGGTAGTTTTGTTTAACCATTTTGCTGAGCCCCCTCAGTTGTTTTAGCCTTGCTACGGGCCTGCTGACGCAATACCGCAGTTCTTTTTTAGAAACTACCCCCTTATCAATTTGTTATATTAAGGTCGTTACAACGTTTCTCTCTAGCATATTCTCTAGAAAACGTATCCTTAACGCCATCGCTTAGAATACTAAGGCACTCACATCTTCAGCACCGTTAATGTTACCAAACGAAACAAGACAAGGGAAATTGGATCTCGATACAGAGTAACGTAGACTCGGAAGATACTACCTTTTATTATTCCACTATTATGTCATTTCACCAAATAAGGTCAAGAGAACGCGCAAAATATGAGACCGTAATACACTGTAATGTCCCAGTTTGACCGGTTTACAACAGAGCGAATACGGACGGAAAAGGCAGAAAAACGGAGCAACAATGGCCGGACTGGACGAAGAATAGTTTTTGAAACGATGCAAGCTCGAAAACAAGTTTTTAGCATGTCAATCACTTGTCATTTATGTTTTCATTTTATCCAATCAAATTAAAGACATTTAACTGGCTTTCTGTGTTGTTTACGTTATCCGTACGCGCCATATACCGATGGACAGTTAATGCCGGGTTTATTTCAAAACTGTTATCAAAACAGAGAAGCCAAAATAACAAAATCTTTTTGTAGTGGAATAATAAATCTCTTATCAGATGGTTTTACATATAATACACGCGGACATTTTACTCATTACTCGTATTTTTCCTCGCCCCTTCGGGGCTCGGAAAAATACTACGCAACTCGCAAAATACCCGCGCGTATTATATGTAAAACCATCGAATAAAATTTATTTATGTAATACATAAACGGGAAATTTCATTGATTTTAGTTAGTTTGGGCATTGTTCTATTTTACATACGTACGAAAACCATGATTTCAATTACTCTGGAGAAAGTACACGATTATTACGAAAAGTTCAAAACAGTCCAGTTATTACACCGACGCTCTCTCTGAGTTGATTCTGTAATATCCCACAGACTGCAAAAAAGCCCTTGGCATGCAGAGCGGTGCGATCTTAGACGGACAAATTAGTGCCTCTTCGGAATATAATTCAAACCATGGCGCACTCCAAGGCAGACTGCATTACAGACCAAACTCCGGAAGAACTGGTGCGTGGTCTGCTAAAACAAATGATGTCAATCAGTGGCTCCAGATTGATCTGGGGGTGCACTCTAAAGTGACAAGTGTAGCGTCACAAGGACGATACGCCGTTAACCAGTGGGTCACTAAATACAAGCTGCAGTTTGGTTACAATGATCAGACCTTACACTACTACCGAGGACAAGGAGAAAATGCTGACAAGGTAAGATGACTCCTTTAGATTGGCACTTTTTATGGCCTCTCATTTGTATTCATTTTGTCTCTAATGCAATCGTTTTAGTAAACATTAACGAATTTCCACTATGCACTTATTCTAGTGTCAACACAGAGTAAGGTCCTGTTTAGGCTAGGTGCCCATGCCAGGGCAATGTGGCTGGGCACTAAAAAGGACGTTGTTCAGACTCCTTGCTCAAGGAACAATTGTGTTCTCCTTTGTCAATTAAGTTTCGCGTTCAGGGCCGCCCCAAATTTCGAGTGCAATATTCATCAATATTCACTGAATCGAAATATCTCTGCAGAATCTTTTCCCTTTCTTCCAGAAATCTTCTTTGTGAAATATTGCATTGAAGAAACTACACGTTTTGTGGCCGCGGTAAAATAATTTTCAGTGGGAAATAAATTCATTGAACACGACAGCGCTGCACGCCCGTTGTACGTTTCGTCGTGTCAGAAATAGATTTAAACCGCAAACTAGCCTGTGGAAGTACGAAAACACCATGCTCATCAAAATAGCTGCTAAGTTTAGAAATCTTTTTATCTCCTCATTTGATGCTACAATACGAGTAAAAAGAGCTTTCCACCCAGCCCTAGTCTCGCGAGGTTTTGCAAGTCACGTGTTTCTAGCTGTTACTAAAGACTGTTTGTTAGCCAAGGGCTAATACGATATTTGTCACTATAGTGCTTGCCAATGGAAGATGACCGATTCTAGGGTTAACCGCGCACTGGTGTAAGTGCGTGAGTGTATATCCTCCAGCGCGAGGTTGAGCACGGGGTTTCGGTCATCTTCCATTGGCAAGCACCCTGATAGTGAGAAGCAATGTATATTTCCTAAAGACCTGGACAAACAGTTTTAGTTTTCTTCCTTAAGAAGTGTAACAATTAGTTTAATCGTTCGTTGCACAAAATGTTGCTAAGTAGGGAATTGACACAATTTCTGAATGTCTGATTGGCCACTCAATTCGAGCCAAACTATTTATTTCTGACAGTTTAATTTACTTAAATTGAACTCGCCTCCGAAACGTCGTTCAGTTTATCGCGGGCAATACATTCCTTTCTTTTTTATATAGGAACCTTTTTTATTAGAATGTTGAGGCTGAGATTATCTTAGTTTTAAGAACACACTAAGAACATTATCCAGGTTGAGGGTACTGAAGTCAAGTCGAACATTTTTATTGTGTTGCAAGCACACAGATCGTTAGTTATATTTTTTCAATCACTTTTGTTAGTCATGATCAGGATTAGGAAGCTTTCGTAAAATTCGACCGTTAATTAATGCTCATAATACTATTCTTTTCTAGTATGCCATTTCTCCTCTCTTTTTTCGATTGCTAACAGTTTGCCGTCTCTCTGCTTTAGGAATTTGCTGCAAACACAGATCAGAGCACCGTCGTTTCTCATGAACTAGACCCACCAATCTGGGCACGTTACATCCGTTTTCGCCCGACCGGTTATCGTAGCCACATTTCGATGAGGGTGGAGGTTTATGGCTGTAAGGAAGGTAGTATATCATTATCTGTTGCCATTAACGAGTACAGTCATTGTCACTTGTTTACATGAATTGTTTCGCAACTTATATTGAGATAACTGGCAACACTTCTCTCCAAAATATTGTTTAGAAAACGCATTCATAAACCATAAACCAGACTAATAAGACACTTGCAAGTTCAGCACAAAAGAAAAAAGGAGAGGGAAAATTGGATCTTGAGACCGAGTAACTTTAACTCGGAATGTACTACCTTTTTCGTGATATATAAACAGCACGCTACATTGATGCTAGTTACTTAGGGTATCTTTTAAATTTACCCACGTATGAAGATCAGGACTTCAAAAACTCTGAAGAAATCCATTTTGCTGAAAAGCTCAAATAGGCCTAGTTATTATACTGACTCTGTCTTTGTGATGAATTCGTAATATCCATCAGAGTGCCAAAGTGCCCTTGGCATGCAAAGCGGTGCGATCTCAGACGGACAAATTAGTGCCTCTTCGGAATATAATTCAAACCATGCCGCACTCCAAGGCAGACTGTATTACAGACCAAACTCCGGAAGAACTGGTGCGTGGTCTTCTAGAACAAATAATGCCAATCAGTGGCTCCAGATTGATCTGGGAGTGCACTCTAGAGTGACACGTGTAGCGTCACAAGGACGATACGCCGTTAACCAGTGGGTCACCAAATACAAACTGCAGTATGGTGACGATGGTCAGATCTTCCTATACTACAGGGGAGAAGGCGAAACTGCTGACAAGGTAAGATAAATGCTTTACATTGGCACTTTTGATGGCCTATAATTTGCATTTATTTTGTCTTTAATGTTAACGTTTTATTAAACATTCATGAATTTTCACTAGCACTTATTTTAGTGTGCACATTAAGGTAAATTTAAAAATGGCTTAAACTGTGCAATTAGATTTTTTAGAACGCAGTTTAAAGGTTCTTGAAGATCAAATGTCGATTACTTTTAGTTTGGTGACCACATTTCAAACTTACGCATACACTACAAGTTATCTCGAGTCTAACCAGTTTCTTCAAATGAAGCTTCTTTTATGTACAACTCCTATCAAGAAATGGTATGCTGTAGCCTATTGAAGAAAATGCTGTGAATGGTTACGAGGGTTTCAAACAGTAACAATTATAGAAAAGAAAGTCATACACCTATTGACATGCAATTAGCAAAAGCCAATCTTAGGTGGAAAACTTGTTCTTAAGGCAATTTGCAGAACTCAGAAACGAAGATAAAAGAATAAAAAGAAGACATTAATTTTTAAATCGAGCTGAAGATAAACTGAATGATGGGAAATTATTGTTCTCTTAAAACTTAATATCATTAATTACTTATTTATCAGCTTATATTTATAGTTAACAGCGCCCGTCTGTAACAATCGGACAAATTCTAAATTTCGCAGCAAGGGTTGAAAATTCGATTTCTTTCATATTTTAATGCCAGATAGGCTAGGATATCACTAAAATCACTGTATAGTTTTTCCTGTGAATTATCCTTTTATTTCAAAGAAAAATGCAAATAACGAAAATCCGTTAAAATTGTCATTTGAGGCGCTAAATTATTACACGGGTTTGAGAGCCTCGCGTGCGAAAAAAAATCATTCTACCGCTTTTAAAACACTCAAATCTTGTTTTAAAATCTTCAAATATCTGTTGGAATGATTTTGGGAAATACTGCGTCGTTCTGTGTATGCGAAATGATTTAATTTCGAAGGCATACAATTCACTGCAGTAAAAGTACTTCGTGAATAATTTTCACCATGTGCGAAACCTTCCAATCGAATAAGCTTCTGGTGGTTGAATGTTAGAAGGATGGTCTATAGATTCCTGCGAAGATTTTTTTGGGTAAATGATTAAGAGCGACGCGAGAGCTTTTCAAAGTTCGTAAAAAATGCAAATATTTGACCCTCCGCGGTAAACTTTGAAGTTGCAGTTTAGTCTGCCTTGTCCCATATCAGGTTAAAATAAGCACATAGAAAAACATTGCGAAATGTTCTAACCTTATAAAATGCTGTCAAAGACAGGTCCAAAGGCCATTTTAGCACGATTCTCTTGTCGATCGTCGCATAAGTTTGAGCCGGCTGTTTGTATTGAACGTCCGATGTACACCACGCAATCTGGTCGAATACAAATCTTTGATCAGCTTTCGGCGCATCTCATCAAGACTGCATCTTCTTCGACGGCTAAGTCATTTGTGAAGTATTGTTTGGTTTTACAGTGCAAGAAAATATTACATCTGATAGCTCGTGCTGGAAGACCTAGAATGACAAAAAATGTCGGCGCTTTCAGTCTATCAGCCGTTTGTTCGTCACGCAATAATATGACATTTTAGGGAAGTGAAGGAGGGTGAAAATGCGAAATGCTTGATAACTGAACATGGACTTACTCAAGGCAACAATAACAACAACAATTAAGATAGTGATACCTTTAGTTATGTTCTTTATCCCTTGCTAAAATCCAGATAATTCATTTATTCGCGAATTCATTTTCGCCTGCGGGCTGGGTTTTTGGGAACGTTGCCGAGGAGGGTGGGGGAGGAAATAAGATTTTGCTAAACAGTATCAGAATCACTACACATTCTTTAGCTGTAGTTCTTCCCATCTTTAAATGCAATAGATCCTAGCTAGTATGAAACAAAAAATATCCCTCATTGCAGGCATCTGTTCGTCATACTATGCCAGGGCTAAAATGCTTGAAAGCTGCACTCCGTACTAGTCCTGGTACTAGTACATACTCTAGCTTTGAAACACAAGACTGCAAATAAAAGAAAATAAATAAATAAATAAAAAAACAATTTTATTTAAGGAATTTCGTCTTTCCTTACTTGCTTCATCTTTGGTAAGCCACAATATGAATTTATCACTGGCTGCAGGCTAGCACTATTCTTAGATTTAACAGCTTTTTGGGTCTTTACTTCTCTTACTCTCACGGCGCTTCACTCATGCTAGTCCGTTCATCAAAACTTAAAAAAAATTACGTCAACTAAACAGCTCTTGCGCAAGACTATAATAGCTTGTCAGTGGTAGGTTAAACAACTGATCGCTGCAGGTAAGTTTGCTGTCCTTGACGAGTAGATAGGGCTACCAACAGGTTATGGCGGTCTGTTGACGAAACTACAGGGAGGAGCAGAATCGGAGTCCTATTGACTAATGAATGCAGTCTGAAATGTGAAAGAGTGCTCTGTTTCCAACCTGATAGGCGAAACTTAGAGTCTAGTTAGTGCCGTACTACTTATGGACCGGGGAAGGAGTGGGGTGGGGAAGCGCGTGGGAAGAGATTGGTATAAAACCAGCCCGTAATAACGTATCTCCCTTCGAGCTAATGTTATACCTTCACTTCCCTTGTAATTCATAAACCAGTCGTTACGCCACATATTGGAAAATTTGATACGCTCTCCTCTCCTCCATTTCTCTAGTTTTGAAAACAAGTAAGCACCCCACCCTCTTTCCCCCTATCCCTGACAAAAAAAAATGTTCCGATACTTCAGTTGATAAACAGTAACCGGTTTTTATGTGGTGTTGGCGTGGGGTGGGGCTTCTCTATCAAACTTTGCCTATTGTTATGGTTTAAATTTTTTAAGACAATAAGCCTTTTGTTGTCTGTCCGTTGGGATTTTTCTGTACTGTTTCGCAAAGTTATAATCGGGTCAAATCGGATTCAGTCGACAACTTGTCGCTGATGACAATTTTTTCCCAACGGTAGCCTACTTGGGAAAACGAAAACAAACCTACCGGGGGTACGTCAACAGGTTTGACTAAGTTTTTGTCGTACCGCGCGCGCATGTTTCGGCCTAACTCAGCCAAACTGCACTTTACTTTTATTTTAGTCGTCAAGTAAGTATTATTTCTTTTAGCTCATATTTTAGCGAGCAAGCGGCGATGAGTAGCTGGAAGCGATAAGAACGGGACGGCTGCTACGTTTTATCTCACTTCCATATTCTTTATACGCCATGCCGACTTTGAAAATGACTTCTGTTTAAAATTCGTGCATGGCTTAAAAATTATTTAACCAGTTGCGCCTGGATCTACGAAAACGATAAACGAAATCATAACTGTTTTCGATCGGAAAGATGAGGAGTTTTTCTTTTGCACCTTTTCATGTTTAAATGATTTCGCATTTTCGCCAATTGTTCCATTGCTAAAAACAACTCAATAAAAAAAGAAAAGGAATGAAGAAATACAATGAAAGCACACCGCTTTATGTCGAGAGTGCGCGGAAAGGCGGGTTTACTTAAGCTATTGTTAGGCCTCGCTTTTTTGTTTTTTTGTTCTATTCAAGCAAATAAACATCGCTGTTGAAGGTAAAGCAATAGGTGCGATTTTCGCACCTTTTTTCGTTTCAGTGATTTTATTCTCCGGTTTGCCAAAAATTTTTAAGGAAAAATCTTTATCGTCGCATACATTGACTTCTTTCTCGACGATCTCTTCTGATTGCGTGAGGGAAATGGTTCTTGTCAAGTGACAATAGCGGAATGATTGTTGTCAAGTGCACGCGTCTCTGTAACCATTTGCCATTAGCATAGCTAGTACTCAATGACCATTTATGACAACAAGAAAACAATGGAGTCAACTTAGCGCGAATTTCAAAGAAGCTTGATTAGTTAGTTAGTTAGTTCTCTCCGCGCCATGAGGCGCATAAGGCTGCAACTTTCGTTTTCCAACCAGTCCTGTCTTTTGCTGCAGTCCTGGCTTCAGCCCAGCTGGTCCACCTTTCTTGTCTGCTCACCCATTGACGTCATGGTGTGTCCGGTTGTGCCTCCGTCCACGGCCACAGCTTCGCCATTGCTAATTAGTACTTGAGAAATTGCAGTTTCGGTAATCTTCTGTTTTTTTCCAGGGGCAAGTGATTGGCCTACCGCCCAACCCCCATGACCTGGAGGGCCGGTGGTTTTCTGTCAGGGTTTTCCTTCCCTTAGGGGTATTATGGCTCCCCAGTTGGTGCTGCTTTAGTCTGGACCCTCACCGCGCAGACCAATCCGGCATGGTTAGACCTGCCAGGAGCACAAGGCTCCCGCCGGCATAGCCCTGGGGGTCGTAAGGTCACACAAGCTTCCCCGCCACGACAAGGCACACCACCAGGGGGAAGTACTCAATGACCATTTATGACAACAAGAAAACAATGGAGTCAACTTAGCGCGAATTTCAAAGAAGCTTGATTGCGCTAAAAAAATGTTGTAGGTCAGTAACTTTTCTCTACTGATAGGCAATTCGCAAAACAAGCTGAAGAAAGGTCATCATTGGAATTTCATTCATGTTGCCCACAAGACCTGACAAACGGCGGCACGCACTTCTACACATATTAGGCGTCGTCCACACGTATCCGGAAATTTGTGAAAACGCAATTTTTTTTTTACGAATACGGCTTGCGTCCACACGTATCCAGCGTATTTTCCGGCCGTATCCGGAAATTTTTGAAAACGCTCTCCAGAGTGGAAATTTTTTTATCCGATACGAATACGTATACGTGTGGACGGTCGTATCCGGAAATTTTTGAATACGCTTTCGTCATTCTCTTGGATCCAGTCTTCACGGCGAGCATTATAAACAAACATGACGTACAGCAAGCCGGGTTGTAGCTTCTTTGTTAGTTGCTCTGATTTCTAGTTTGATATCATGCGTTCAGATAAATGCAGCTGTGATAAAGTCACACAACCAATACATTAGAGATCGACAGGATGTTTTGAGATTGTTATTCTGGATGCGACCAGGAAGGACAAGCGCATAGTGGGACAATTTTATAAGTGGCACAACGATCGAAGAAGAATGGAGAGAGAATTTTAGAACTGGGAACTAGAGCAAATCAGAAAATTTCCGGCTACAATCCGATACGTGTGGACGGCTGAAAACGATTCGAATATGCTGCGTGTGGACGCGAAAATTTTCGCATCCGCAAAAAAATGTTTGCGGGAAAAAAAATTTCCGGATACGTGTGGACATGGCCTTAGTGGAAAGTACAGTTTTTGTCAATTAATGGTTTGTTGACGATTAAGAGACAAAGACGAGAAAACAATGCAGAACGGCCATGAAAGCATTCAAGTTATACATACACTGGTGAAACTACGGCACTGAAAGTGGTTCGTAACTAAATTTCTCAAGAATCCTGTTACATTTATTGAGATTGACATATGTAATCTGTAATTTATATGTTTGCAAAGAGATCCTTTCAGCTTAAAATCGAATTGGGGGAGTAACAGCGATAATAGCGCAACAATTGTGTTTTTAAACAACACGAAAGACGCTTTTGTTCTCTCATACTTTTAATGACAATTTAATTCTCCTAACAGTTTACTGATATTTCGAACATAATTGATAGTGGCGTAACTATATACGGTAGTTCTTCGCTGCAGGTAGGCTACTTTCCTCTCAGCGGCTTTGGCTTTAAAAGCACCTGGCCTATTGCCGATCATTAAACTAACCAGAAAAAAATCCTTATTACTTCTCATAAATTTTCAGTTTCTTATCCGATGACTGGGTCTTGCTTGTAGTTGTTTTCCGCTTTTCCATTTGTACTTTAGAATACAAACCCTAGCTCATTTAGCGTGCTTCTGAACGTTCACATTCGCCGGTTTGCGCACAGAAGGGAAATACATTGAAACGTCGACAGGCCGCCCGTCATGTAACAAATTTTTCCTTCCGTACCCCGGTAAAATTGTCGTTGTTCTGAGCGACATTTCCCTTATCCCACCTCCGAGAAGGGTGATATTGTCAACATCTGGTCATCAACGAAGATTTTGAATCTCGCGGTCGCAAATTTGCTAAGCGTCGGTTCTTTCAAGCTTTTGTTCTAGAAACAAAAGAGCCTCAAAACTGCAAACAAGAAAAATGCCCATAAAAGGAAGTTAATCCAGTGCCATTGTCTACCAAAAATTAAACACGCGCGTTGCGTAACACGTAACACCATAATTTTCCTTCAGGTAGCATCCAGACACGGTGGCTTGTACCGCGTGGTGGTAGTGTTGTACCACCAACAAGGGCCTTAAAAGAACAACAACCCTCCATTTTCAGTGTAATAAACAGGACTTCAAACAAAATCACTTGTGCCCCCCTCTAAGCATACAAACGGCGCCAAGTATAAACTAGCGCGACCAGGGTTTGTTTACTTTGTAACTTTTTGGCGATTTTTTCTCATGCCGAATGGCCATAGCCACAGCCACAAATTCGTCTGAACTTTTTTAGCGATTTTATTATTAAATTTAGGAAGAAGTTCAAATTAAGTATTGATTAATTTAGACATCATAAATTTGATAGTATTTGAAAAGCAACACCCCTAAGGAAGTAACACGCAGATAAATGACCATCCGAAGCCAGAGGACACCCAGACTTACGGAAGAATGGAAAAAATGGATGATTCAATGTCACTTCACTAACTCAGGAAAACAAACGAAAGGCATTTATACGGGAAATGCGGTGTTGGTGGTCATCTGCGTGAAAACAAAAAGACCTTTCTCTTCATTTTTTGGTTTCCTACTAAGATCTATTGTATTAAAAAATTGAAAAAAAAAAAAACTAGGTAAAAGATATAGTGATCTTCATCAGTAGGTACTGATACTATTTTTGTAAATGTCATCTCCTCCGCTCCTATCAAGCCAGCCCGCGCGCGCAAGCGAATTCGCAAATAAATGAATTATCTGGATTTTGGCAAGAGAAAAGAACGTGACTAAGGGTATCACTATCTTAATTGTTGTTGTTGCCTTGGGTATACAGCATTTTCGCATTTTTACCTTCCTCCACCCCGCTAAAATGTCCATGACATTGTATTGCGTAACGAACAAACGGCTGCCTGCAATGCAAGATAGACTGTAAGCGCCGACATTTTTTGTCATTCTAGGCCTTCTAGCAGCGATCAGGCGTAATATTTTCGTGCACTGTAAACCAAGAAATACTTCACAAATGACTTAGCCCTCGAAGAAGATGCAGTCTTGATGAGATGCGCCGAAAGTTGATCAAAGATTTGTATTCGACCAGATTGCGTGGTGTACATCGGACGTTCAATACAAACAGCCGGCTCAAACTTATACGACGATCGACAAGAGAATCGTGCTAAAATGGCCTTTAGACCTGTCTTTTACAGCATTTTATAAGGTTAGAACATTTCGTAATGGTTTTCTGTGGGCTTATTTTAACCCAATATGGGTCAAGACATACACCTTATTCACAAATGTCCGCCAACCTGGGACGAGCGCTCGGCCAAACATGGAATCGAGGCGTTTTGGGAAAAACTTCCAGATCATTGTAGGAAACAAGTGAAACTATGTCTGTAGTCCTTTCGGAAACCGATATTCCTGGTTCCTCTTTAAATGGAAGAAAGCCATTGGAGCTGAAAAACGACGAGTTACGTTTTTGGCTTGAATGCCGTGATGATCCCGCCAAAGGTTTAGACACAAAAGCCCAACTCGTTAAGCGGTAAGTTTGTATTGTTCGATCGATGCATCCTTTTGACACAATAACCTTTGAAATTAATCTACTCTTTTGTTGTGTTTCTAAGCAGTAAGATAGTATTCTTAGATCGATGTTTACGTTTGACACAATCAACATGTAATACTCATTTGCGTTTCTGAATAGAGTTGAAGAATACATCAGTCAAGGAAAGGGCGGTATTGTTGTTGATCCTGATCCGAATTCACTGTACACAAAACGAAATCCAGTGTAAAACGAAATAGATTCATCTCCAGACAGATTATCTATGCAAAACATGCGTGACTTTAATTCTCCGTTCTCCTCGAGTTGACGCTTAATTTCTGCCTGGGCATTTCTCAATTGGGCTTCTGTATTTCCTTGTTTTTCTTTTAAAATTGATACTTCCTCATCTTACCGCGCAGTTTCCTCTTGAGCTTGTAACAACTGGAATCGTAATGACTCGCATGAATCTTGTGCTTCAGTATTTACGATTTCAGCTGTTTCGAGAAAAACTGTATCGTCCGCTTCGGATGTTATGTCGCTGCTTACCGTGAATGATTCTTCTGTGAATGATTATTCCAGTCGACGCTTTCTCTTTTTCGGTGAAAATCTTGCAGACGGTGGCGGTCTCTTTCGCGGTGAAGTGCGCCATGAAAATTTCGAAGGAAGTGCGGTGATGTTTACACTCATCTTCTTTCCTCCAAGGCCTTTTTTGATTTCGCTTTCACGAAAATGCAGTGAGCAAACTTTCGTAATTTCCGTCAGTTTGAATTTCGTTCCTAAGTCTCTTCGAATCTTCTGCAGCCATCGAGCTCGACGGTTTGGATCTTTCGGAAAATTGAAAAAGCCGACTCTCTTTCCGTTGGCGTCTACGGTTCCTCTCTGGTTGCAAAGAGGAACACAGCAATTAATATTTGAACTCGAACTCATCCCCAATGAAATTAGCAGTCAGGAAACTGTCGCATTATAGAAATCGCTTTTAGATGACCGATAATTTCAACGTAAGTTGGCCAGTTAATTGGCCAAAGTTTACACGAAAACAAATTTTTATCCTAAAACGCCTCGATTCCATGTTTGGCCGCGCGCTCGTCCCAGTTTGGCGGCCATTTGTGAATAAGGTGTATGTACACGGACTAAAATTACGTCTGACCCGCAACTTCAAAGTTTACCGCGGAGGGTCAAATATTTGCATTTTTTACGAACTTTGAAAAGCTCTAGCGTCGCTCTTAATCATTTGCCAAAAATTTCTTTTACAGGAATCTATAGATCATCCTTCTAACATTCAACCACCAGAAGCTTATTCGATTTGAAGTTTTCGCACATGGTGAAAATTAATTTTATTCACGAAGTACTTTTACTGCAGTGAATTGTATGCCTTCGAAATTAGATTATTTCGCATACACAGAACGACGCAATTTTTTCCCAAAATCATTCCAACAGATATTTAAGGATGGAAACAAGATTTAAGTGTTTTAAAAGCGGTAGAATGATTTGTTTTCGCACGCGAGGCTCTCAAACCCGTGTAAGGGTAGCACTAGTCTACAGAACTGCAGACAGCGGAACCGCAGAACCTGCGGAACCTAGAGAAATGACTATTTTTTTGCAACTTACATACCAGGTATAAGGTTAGAGTTGATTTCATTGCTGTGTATAGACCCGGATTTTTTTTTTTACATGATTCGACGGCATGATTCGACGGTCATGATTCGACCGAGAGGTTACCAAGCCCATCGTTGAACTCGCAAAATCATGAAGGTTCCTGCACGAAGACTTGAGGTGGTGGGTGATTTTTCACCAATATTTGTACGGGAGCTCGATAAGGAAACAGCCAATGTTCTTTTTACGAGTACCGCATTTGTTTCAAAAATCCGTAGATTGTATCGGCAACGTGGCGAGGTGAACCGAAAGAGAAGAAAGGACGGCAAAGAATCTTGTCTTGTAAGCTTGTGTTTGTTTTTCGTGTTTCGATTCTGCGCCTTGGTATTACATACAAAACGGCAAGTCTAACTCATTATTTTTCCTTTGTTTGAAGTCGATGAACAGCAACATTTGTCGTGGTATATCAGCCATAAAACGACAGTATGTTGCCCTCAAGAATTCATTTCTCTGTTTGGCAATCACCCTCAGCTGAAGTCCAGAAAAGCAAAACAATAAGCTTGGGACGTTTGGCAACCGGCCATTTCACATACCAGCATATACTAGAAGAGATGGAATTTTGAGGGAAATAATTTATGTATACTCTGGTGTAAATGCAAAATTTGTTCGACTCCAAACAAAGGAAAAATAATGAGTTAGACTTGCCTTTTTGTACGTAAAACCAAGGCGCAGAATCGATCGACACATTGTTGCAATGCTAAGCCGGGTCCCTGTAACAGCTTGAAACCAGTCTTGGTATTCATCTATATAGAGTTCCGTCTTGCTCCTTATCATCGCCTCTAAAACTTTGTTTTCTCTATCTGTTCCGATATCAGGCAAAGAAAAGTTTATGCTAGCATATATTGTTCAAGATATTGTTCAAGAAACCAAACATAAACAAAACAAACACGAGCTTACAAGACAAGATTCTTTGCCGTTCTTTTCTTTTCTTTCGGTTCACCTCGCCTCGTTGCCGATACAATCTACGGATTTTTGAAACAAATGCGGTACTCGAGCTCATAAGAAGAACATTGGCTGTTTCCTTTATCGAGCTCCCGTACAAATATTGGTGATAAATCACCCGCCACCTCAAGTCTTCGTGCAGAACCTTCATGATTTTGCGAGTTCATCGATGAGCTTGGTAACCTCTCGGTCGAATCATGACCGTCGAATCATGCTGTCGAATCATGTAAAAAAAATCCGGGTCTATACACAGCAATGAAATCAGCTCTAACCGTATACCTGGTATGTAAGTTGCAAAAAAAAAATAGTCATTTCTCTAGGTTCCGCAGGTTCCGCGGTTCCGCGGTCTGCAGTTCCGTAGATTAGTGCTACCCGATTTTAAAGGATTTTCGTTATTTGCATTTTTCTTTGAAATAAAAGGATATTTCACCGAAAAAACTATACAGTAATTTTAGTTATATCCTAGTGTATCTGACATTTAAATATGAAAGAAATCGAATTTTCTATCCTTGTCGCGATATGTTTGATTTTTACGGACAAGCGCTCTTAAGTGGTGAGTGGAAATTTCATCTCTGAAAAAGTAAACGTAAAGGTTTAAAAATGATCACTGACATTAATTGATCACTTCCCTGCGTGTGACGTGACGCGCAAATTATCCTCCTGTTCTTGTTGCAGAAGGCTTCCGCGTTAGGAGTGGTAGTGGGAATTGAAATACATCAGCGTAACGTATAGGCCTTGAAATTGGGATTGCTTCGATATTTTGGTAAATTATTTCAACTCCGACCAAGAAGTTGTCATAATTACCGTCAGGGAATTTGGCTCAAATTTCTTTATAAATGGAAACCTGTTACAGAGAGGCCTGATGCACCAATACAAGGTTTACATCAGCTGTCAATTTCTGACAAAACGTTCACTGACTGGAAGGGTTCAGTTCATCCGGCGTAGACCGGAAAGTTGACCCAAAAAGATTTTTCAGTTTGTTCCCAGTAAATACCCTTGACGGACTTACGATGGTGAAAACGATATTTACAGAACCTAAACCAACCTTTTTTTATAACGGGAGAATCACAATTAAAATTCACACAATACACTCCTTTGAGGGGTGAATGGTTTAATTAACCAACATACAGAAGCTTGCAAACCGTTAACAAAGTTCCCCTACAAAGAGGGAGGGATTGAACTGTTTATGATTGCCTCATGTCATCCGTCATTTTCCAGCTGTTGGCGGCGGGAGTTTAGGCCTGAATCCTTCGCAAGAAATGAAGTTTTGATTGGCTCCGGAAATCTTTGTGCCTTTTCTTTGGGTGGGCTCCGTCCAAATATTGAATAGCCTTCTTCAATAGTTTGTGTTGTCCTCTTGTAATCTGCAACTCAGCCAAATCTCTCGATTCTAACAAACGAAGTTTTTCCTCGCCGTCAAGATCCGATTTCTTGAGCTCATCCAGCGTCTCCTTTTTTGCGATCCATTCATCAAAATAAAATTTTTCTACTAAGCAGTCCACGCTAAACTGTTCACTATGCTCGTACAATCGCTGTGACCTGTACAAATGTACCCGTGCCTTAAAATAGCTTATCGCCCGAAGCTATACACGTCAATCAACAAGAGATAGGAAAATTGACAGACGTTATTAAACACGACTAGCGTAACCATTATTCTAATCTTCATATTATATTTACATTTTTAACAAATTGTCGTCCTTCTTATTTTTGTAGGAGTTTAATGGGAATTCAGACCAAAGCACTGTTATTTATCATCCATTATATCCAACAATAACAGCACGTTACATTCGATTTCGTCCAACCGCTTGGCAAGGCCATGTATCAATGAGGGTGGAGATTTATGGCTGCAAACTAGGTAAACACACCGTAAAGGTCTTTTCACGATGATATTTCTTATATAGAGAGGATCGCGTTAAAATGGTAACCTATCAATGGCTTTGTTCGACAAAAGAGCAGCAAAAGAAGTTTAAGTTAACGTTTGTTCGTTCTTGTTATTGTTATAGTACTTGAAATTTTGAATACCAGCTACTCATATAAGGACGTAAATTATATTACACCGGACTGTAAAAATGCAACAACCAAATTGATTACCTTTGTCGCTATTTTGACGCTTGAGAAGCTTCTGTTGTATCGAAGCATATAAATGAGGACCTGACTTGGTCAGACCATGTTGAATACCTCCGTAGCAAAGTTTGGCAAAGGTTGGGCTTACTACGCAGAATTAAGTGTTTCCTACCAAGAGATATCAGAGACCTTCTTGTCAAATGAACTATAATACCGTTGTTAGACTATGCAGATGTCACGTGGGGAGACAAAGCTAACCTGACTCTGATAGAGGAAGTCCAAGTGATGCAAAAGTTAGCTGCCAAAATTGTTTTCGATATGCCAAAGCATTCATCTGCTACCGAGGCGCTCGAGCAGCTTGGCTGGGATAACTTGAGGAAAAGAAGAAGATTTCATAGATTGATATTGTTTCTTAAGGTGTTAAACGGCTTGATTGACTGGAATTTCAAGTTTCATAGTTATAAAGACATCCAATATTACAATACTTGAAGAAGAAACAACATTTGCCACCCTCCAAGTTGCTCTTGGGGCCAATTCGATCGTCTCTCAAATTCACGTATCGTCATAAAAAATTAAAAAAAATTCTTAACTGGTTGCTGACACCAACAAAAATAAGGCTAGACATTATTATTATTATTATTATTATTATTATTATTATTATTATTATTATTATTATTATTATTATTATAAAATCTTTCTTACATATTCCAAGTTATTTACAGGTTAAAAGTTCTAATTTTAAAATATCTAACTCACGGAAAATTTGCTAAGAAAAGTTTGACGCGTTAAAAAACAATTAACAATAAAGCTTAAATTACGCCAGAAAATCAGCCAGCAAAAATTCAGAGTAAAAATCGCAAGACGCACGTGTTTGACTGAAAGTGGTTAACTTGTGACAGCATCTCGTTTCTTCCAAAATCAACGGACACACACTTGGCTTGCGTTTAAGCGGCAGTCATCAATAAAATCCCCTTGTGGAATTTTGTGGAAAGGTGTCCTGCAGTCTCTTATGCATGTGTGTACCGACCTTAAAATATCAAAAAAAAGCAATGTTCTAATCCAAGTAATTAGGAATGTGATAAGGTTCCTCATTTTTTTCTGAGAGCTTCTCGGCTAGGCATTTGAGAAAGCAATTGCAGTCGGCTCCCATCCCACCGTTGGATTGTGGATGTCGCTTTTCCCTGGTTACACTTGGAGTTAACATGCGTTACTCTGATATCGAAAAATACTGTCATTGTCATTATTATTATCATCATCATCATCATCATCATCATCATCATCATCATCATCATTATTATTATTATTATTATTATTATTATTATTATTATTATTATTGTTATTATTATTAAACCCATGTCAAACTGCAGCCTCGGAATATGAAGCTTCAACCTCAATAACTGAACCACTAGTCGAACAGATAGTGGCCCAGACGCATGAGCTCCCGGATGACCATACAATTAGAACATTGCAGCAACGTAACCGTAGAGATAGGGATGCGCGCCTTAGAGAAAACCTAGAGGAAGTAAAGAATGCTCTTCCTGAACAAACCAAAAGAGCTACCGACCTTTCTGCGGAGAAAGGGGCATCTAGCTGACTAACAGTCATTTATGTTATAAGCAACATCCCGTCTGCCTATGCGTGTGGAGATGTTTTTGATGTAGACTACGCCATGATATGCAGACGTGGAGGCTTCATTATTCAAAGACATAATAACCTGCGTGATCTGGAAGCCGAAATGCTTAAGATGGTGTGCAATGATGCCCAAATTGAACCGGTACTTCAGGAGATCAATGGAGAAGTGCTGACACCCGGTACAAACAGAGCAGCCCGACTCGACATTCACGCTCGTGGCTTCTGGGATCGGCAAGGCTCTGCCTTTTTTTGATGTAAGGGTTTGTTACCCGAATTCAGAGTCTTATCGAGGCCTCACCCCAAAACAAATCTACCGCCAGCATGAGAGTGAGAAGAAGAGAATGTACGCCAGCAGGGTGCTAGAAGTGTGACAAGGATTCTTCACGCTACTGGCATTTACTACCACCGGAGGAATGGCTGGTGAATGTACAGTAGACAGGCCGAACTTTTATCGACCAAGAAGGGAGAGAATTACGCTACTATAATGTCATGGATTCGCGCCAAAGTCTCATTCACCCTCCTGAGATCTGCGCTGCTATGCTTGAGAGGCTCACGTTGAACGCGAAGAACATCGCTAAAGATTGCAGATACCGACTTTGAAATCGATAAACAACCGGCTAGATTTTAGGATGAGAACGAATTTCTTAGGGTTTTTTTTCCTTTCTTTTCTTAATTTTAGTTGTTTTTAATGACCGATATAATCCGCTTATATTTTTAATAAGAGTTGTTTTTTCTTCATTAAGGACCGTATTTTAACTTCCGAATATATTTTCAGTGACGATGTGATCATATGATTTTTTATTACGAATGAGAATATTATTGTAACTTGATGAGATTTGTTGTAGTTTATTTTTTTCCTTTTTCTTCAAAAAAAAATTGTGCTTGAAAATAGTCTTCTTTTTAATCGACAAGAATGGTAAATAGGTTTTAATAGCTCTGTTTCTACTTTTAACTTGTAAATAACAATTTCCTTGGAATATTTTAATAAAGTGACTATTTATCAATAAGTATTTATTTATTATTATTATTATTATTATTATTATTACTATTATTGACTATAGTTGACATTACTTTACCGATGAAATTATTCGTGGTTATTGTTGCCGTTGTCGTCATCACAAAATCATTGTTACTATTTGTTAATGTAACGCTTTTCCTCAATACCGTTGCTGTTATTTATTTATTTATTTTTTTAATGCCTATGTAAACGCGAGAAAGCGTGTCTTATCAGATATCCAAAGACTGAGAAGAAGGTTGAAAAAACGAGGCGCAGCCGACTTCTTTTAAGGTGGCCGAATACAGTTTTTTAGTGTACAGGTGTTAGAAGACGTTATTTGGAAACTATCTATTTCTGAACGCCCAAAATTGGTATGGTGTAAGACTAACTAAGAAAGAATATATTTTCGTACGTCTTGTTGAGCTAAGTACCGTTTCCATGGCAACGCAGCAAACTATAAAACGTCCATAGATAGTAGGTTTCCTTTATTTTTAGAAAATGTACTCATTAGATTTTTTCCATTTTTTGTATCCAGGAGAACTCACAACACACTGACACAGTTGCGCTATTTTCATGTAATTTTAACAGAGAGAACCCCTGTAAATATTGATTTTGCTTTTTAATGTATTGTGAAGATACCCTCTGTTAGATTTAGGTTTCTCTTTGTAGGCGAGTTACGCTTTTAGGAAACTTTTTTCATGCCAAATTTCACAAAATTCTAATGAGCGGTTCCTTAGAAAACAGTTCATTTCCACGAAAACAACCAGTCGCAATTTTTTGGTCAAATGCGCATGCGTGGCTTTAATTGGGTTTCATGGCCAAGATGAAAAGCATGCTAAAGGTCTTGGTGAATGGCTTTTTTGCTCGGAAAGAAAGGAAAAAGAGTCCGGAAACGAGAAACTTAGTTATTTAGGATCAAAACTTAACCTTATTATCAATTTCATGTGAAATTGAGGGATCACTTTATCGACCGCCGTATTTGCGTACCACAACCCTAGCGCGCGCTTAATAGCATCACTAGCAGAATCTGTTAAGCGCGCGCAAACTGTGTTCGGTCACCTTAAGCGACCTCGAAGTGTTTGGATATCTAATGACACACATTTTGGATTGTTTGATATGGCTTCTCAAATGATCAATAATTCTTGGAGAAATCCATGGCTAAAGTTGGCAAAACCTTATGGGCCTTGTATCATCAGGTCTTTTTAATTTCCTTTCATTCCACAATTTAACAGCTCTAGCCGTGTCCTTGACCAAGTACTTCTATGATGGTTTGTACCACACAGAAAACATGGACTTCTATTCTTTAATTTCAAGGTTTAAGCAGGCTTTTAAGATTTGGGCACTTTGAAGTGACAAAAAAAGTGCTCGAGGAGTTCATGGAAATTGATGCCTGAAATTATTATTATTATTATTATTATTATTATTATTATTATTATTATTATTATTATTATTATTATTATTATTATTATTATTATATTAATTCTGGGTGCTCCTTTGCCAAAACACAGTAATACTGACAAATTCTATTTTTGTGGTGTGACAACCCCCTCAATGTGGTAAAAATACCTAGTGTAGGTGCACATAAGGTATTTGAAAGTAATTCACATTGTGAGACCACAAAGATAAAAACAATGAAAAAAATATCGCTCTGAAGTAAGACGACTGTTATGAATGCAATAACATCTATGAAAAAAATCATTTCCATAGCTGGGATTCAATAGAAACTAAATGAATCTTCTTACGTTAAGAGTGAATTGGAACCAGGCCAATTAAGTCACATTTGTCAAAGAAAAGTAAAAAGTGCTGTTGTTGTTTTGTTTTCGATTTCTCTAAAACACAAAAAGAAATTACAACATCCATTAAATAACAAGATAAAGTCGAATTAAACACTGTTTAGCTTTGTTTTAATGATGAATGAGCGCGCGCGATTTAGCAGAATGTATCAAACTTATTGAAATGTATTTTATTTTGTCTGATAGATCGATCAGTTGGGTATGCTAAAAAAATGAGACATCTCGCTCTCGGTTTCTGTCGCCTTTGATAGTTGGTTCGGGGCGACTATCAGCCGATAGAAACCTACAGCTAGCCGTCTAATTTGTTAATCAAAATACAAAAAGAGAGTATTGTATTTGTTTTTTCAAATTCATTTTCTCTGATAAATTGTAACTATTTATTAATACAACGTTCTTCCTCATTACAGTTGCTGCTAGTTTCTAACATCTTTCTACTTTTTTAGATGTAAACGAGTGTTCTAACAATCCTTGTCAGAACGGAGGTGCCTGTGTCAATCTTGTTGGAAGTTATCGTTGTGATTGTACGTCGAAATACACGGGCGACAACTGTGAAAAAGGTAAGATCAACGACGATAATACAAACCGCACCAACCCACTGAAAAAAGAAAAACAGGAAGTTGACTTGACTTTACCGATGAAATTTTTTGTGGTTATTGTTGTCGTTATCGTCATCACAAAATCATTGTTACTATTTGTTAATGTAACGTTTTTCTTCAATACAGTTGCTGTTATTTATTTATTTTATTTTTTTTAATGCCTATGTAAACGCGAGAAAGCGTGTTTTATCAGATATCCAATAACTGAGAAGAAGGTTGAAAACAAGAGGCGTAGCCGAGTTCTTTTAAGCGACTTCGAAGTGTTTGGATATCTGATGACACACACCTTGAATTGTTTGATATGGCGTCTCAAATGATCAATAATTCTTGGAGAAATCCAAGGCTAAAGTTTGCAAAACCTTTTGGGCCTTGTATCATCAGGTCTTTTTAATTCCCTTTCATTCCACAATTTAACAGCTCTAGCCGTGTCCTTGAACAAGTACTTCTATGATGGTTTGTACCACACAGAAAATACGGACTTCTATTCTTTAATTTCAAGGTTTAAGCAGGCTTTTAAAATTTGGGCACTTTGAAGTGACAAAAATGGTGCTCGAGGGATTCATGGAAATTGATGCCTGAAATTATTATTATTATTATTATTATTATTATTATTATTACTATTATTATTATTATTATTATCATTATTATTATTTCTATTATTATTATTATTATTATCATTATTATTATTATTATTATTGTTATTATTATTATTATTATTATGATATTATTAATTCTGGATGCTCCTTTGCCAAAACACAGTAATACTGACAAATTCTATTTTTGTGGTGTGACAACCCCCTCAATGTGGTAAAAATACCTAGTGTAGGTGCACATAAGGTATCTGGAAGTAATTCACATTGTAAGACTACAAAGATAAAAACAGTGATAAAAATATCGCTCTGAAGTAAGACGACTGTTATGAATGCAATAACATCTATGAAAAAAATCATTTCCATAGCTGGGATTCAATAGAAACTAAAGGAATCTTCTTACGTTAAAAGTGAATTGGAACCAGGCCAATTAAGTCACATTTGTCAAAGAAAAATAAAAAGTGCTGTTGTTGTTTTGTTTTCGATTTCTCTAAAACACAAAAAGAAATTACAACATCCATTAAATAACAAGATAAAGTCGAATTAAACACTGTTTAGCTTTGTTTTAACGATGAATGAGCGCGCGCGATTTAGCAGAATGTATCAAACTTATTGAAATGTATTTATTTTGTCTGATAGATTGATCAGTTGGGTATGCTAAAAAAATGAGACATCTCGCTCTCGGTTTCTGTCGCCTTTGATAGTTGGTTCGGGGCGACTATTAGCCGATAGAAACCTAAAGCTAGCCCTCTAATTTGTTAATTAAAATACAAAAAGAGAGTATTGTATTTGTTTTTTCAAATTCATTTTCTCTGATAAATTGTAACTATTTATTAATACAACGTTCTTCCTCATTACAGTTGCTGCTAGTTTCTAACATCTTTCTACTTTTTTAGATGTAAACGAGTGTTCTAACAATCCTTGTCAGAACGGAGGTGCCTGTGTCAATCTTGTTGGAAGTTATCGTTGTGATTGTACGTCGAAATACACGGGCAACAATTGTGAAAATGGTGAGATCAACGAAGATAATACAAACCGCACCAACCCACTGAAAAAGAAAAACAGGAAGTTGACTTGACTTTACCGATGAAATTATTTGTGGTTATTGTTGTCGTTGTCGTCATCACAAAATCATGGTTTCTATTTGTTAATGTAACGTTTTTCCTTAATACAGTTGCTGTTATTTATTTATTATTTTTTTTAATGCCTATGTAAACGCGAGAAAGCGTGTTTTATCAGATATCCAAAGACTGAGAAGAAGGTTGAAAAAACGAGGCGTAGCCGAGTTCTTTTAAGCGACTTCGAAGTGTTTGGATATCTGATGACACACATTTTGGATTGTTTGATATGGCTTCTCAAATGATCAATAATTCTTGGAGAAATCCAAGGCTAAAGTTGGCGAAACCTTATGGTAATTAGGAAAACATATCCAAACCACAGTCACAGCAGTGATTTTCTTTGTTTTCTCTTGATAAATTATTAATGAGTTTGAGAACTACTTTTCAAAATACAAACGACTGTTCCAACAACACCTGCAAGAGCGGATTTGCCTGTGTCAATCTTGTGGGAGGCATGAGCTGAGGGGTACACCGGCAATAACTGTGAAACCAGTGTGCGCCTTGTATCATCAGGTCTTTTTAATTTCCTTTCATTCCACAATTTAACAGCTCTAGCCGTGTCCTTGAACAAGTACTTCTATGATGGTTTGTACCACACAGAAAATACGGACTTCTATTCTTTAATTTCAAGGTTTAAGCAGGCTTTTAAAATTTGGGCACTTTGAAGTGACAAAAATGGTGCTCGAGGGATTCATGGAAATTGATGCCTGAAATTATTATTATTATTATTATTATTATTATTATTATTATTATTATTATTACTATTATTATTATTATTATTGTTATTATTATTATTATTATTATTATTATTATTATTATTATTATTAATATTATTATTATTGTTATTATTATATTATTAATTCTGGATGCTCCTTTGCCAAAACACAGTAATACTGACAAATTCTATTTTTGTGGTGTGACAACCCCCTCAATGTGGTAAAAATACCTAGTGTAGGTGCACATAAGGTATTTGGAAGTAATTCACATTGTGAGACCACAAAGATAAAAACAATGATAAAAATATCGCTCTGAAGTATGACGACTGTTATGAATGCATTAACATCTATGAAAAAAATCATTTCCATAGCTGGGATTCAATAGAAACTAAATGAATCTTCTTACGTTAAGAGTGAATTGGAACCAGGCCAATTAAGTCACATTTGTCAAAGAAAAATAAAAAGTGCTGTTGTTGTTTTGTTTTCGATTTCTCTAAAACACAAAAAGAAATTACAACATCCATTAAATAACAAGATAAAGTCGAATTAAACACTGTTTAGCTTTGTTTTAACGATGAATGAGCGCGCGCGATTTAGCAGAATGTATCAAACTTATTGAAATGTATTTTTTTTTTGTCTGATAGATTGATCATTGGGGTATGCTAAAAAAATTAGACATCTCGCTCTCGGTTTCTGTCGCCTTTGATAGTTGGTTCGGGGCGACTATCAGCCGATAGAAATCTTCAGCTAGCCGTCTAATTTGTTAATCAAAATACAAAAAGAGAGTATTGTATTTGTTTTTTCAAATTCATTTTCTCTGATAAATTGTAACTATTTATTAATACAACGTTCTTCCTCATTACAGTTGCTGCTAGTTTCTAACATCTTTCTACTTTTTTAGATGTAAACGAGTGTTCTAACAATCCTTGTCAGAACGGAGGTGCCTGTGTCAATCTTGTTGGAAGTTATCGTTGTGATTGTACGTCGAAATACACGGGCAACAACTGTGAAAATGGTGAGATCAACGAAGATAATACAAACCGCACCAACCCACTGTGGTTATTGTTGTCGTTGTCGTCATCACAAAATCATTGTTACTATTTGTTAATGTAACGTTTTTCCTTAATACAATTGCTGTTATTTATTTATTTATTTTTTTTTTAATGCCTATGTAAACGCGAGAAAGCGCATTTTATCAGATATCCAAAGACTGAGAAGAAGGTTGAAAAAACGAGGCGTAGCCGAGTTCTTCGAAGTGTTTGGATATCTGATGACACACACTTTGGATTGTTTGATATGGCTTCTCAAATGATCAATAATTCTTGGAGAAATCCAAGGCTAAAGTTGGCGAAACCTTATGGTAATTAGGAAAACATATCCAAACCACAGTCACAGCAGTGATTTTCTTTGTTTTCTCTTGATAAATTATTAATGAGTTTGAGAACTACTTTTCAAAATACAAACGACTGTTCCAACAACACCTGCAAGAGCGGATTTGCCTGTGTCAATCTTGTGGGAGGCATGAGCTGAGGGGTACACCGGCAATAACTGTGAAACCAGTGTGCGCCTTGTATCATCAGGTCTTTTTAATTTCCTTTCATTCCACAATTTAACAGCTCTAGCCGTGTCCTTGAACAAGTACTTCTATGATGGTTTGTACCACACAGAAAATACGGACTTCTATTCTTTAATTTCAAGGTTTAAGCAGGCTTTTAAAATTTGGGCACTTTGAAGTGACAAAAATGGTGCTCGAGGGATTCATGGAAATTGATGCCTGAAATTATTATTATTATTATTATTATTATTATTATTATTATTATTATTATTATTATTATTATTATTATTACTATTATTATTATTATTATTGTTATTATTATTATTATTATTATTATTATTAATATTATTATTATTGTTATTATTATATTATTAATTCTGGATGCTCCTTTGCCAAAACACAGTAATACTGACAAATTCTATTTTTGTGGTGTGACAACCCCCTCAATGTGGTAAAAATACCTAGTGTAGATGCACATAAGGTATTTGGAAGTAATTCACATTGTGAGACCACAAAGATAAAAACAATGATAAAAATATCGCTCTGAAGTATGACGACTGTTATGAATGCAATAACATCTATGAAAAAAATCATTTCCATAGCTGGGATTCAATAGAAACTAAATGAATCTTCTTACGTTAAGAGTGAATTGGAACCAGGCCAATTAAGTCACATTTGTCAAAGAAAAATAAAAAGTGCTGTTGTTGTTTTGTTTTCGATTTCTCTAAAACACAAAAAGAAATTACAACATCCATTAAATAACAAGATAAAGTCGAATTAAACACTGTTTAGCTTTGTTTTAACGATGAATGAGCGCGCGCGATTTAGCAGAATGTATCAAACTTATTGAAATGTATTTTTTTTTTGTCTGATAGATTGATCATTGGGGTATGCTAAAAAAATTAGACATCTCGCTCTCGGTTTCTGTCGCCTTTGATAGTTGGTTCGGGGCGACTATCAGCCGATAGAAATCTTCAGCTAGCCGTCTAATTTGTTAATCAAAATACAAAAAGAGAGTATTGTATTTGTTTTTTCAAATTCATTTTCTCTGATAAATTGTAACTATTTATTAATACAACGTTCTTCCTCATTACAGTTGCTGCTAGTTTCTAACATCTTTCTACTTTTTTAGATGTAAACGAGTGTTCTAACAATCCTTGTCAGAACGGAGGTGCCTGTGTCAATCTTGTTGGAAGTTATCGTTGTGATTGTACGTCGAAATACACGGGCAACAACTGTGAAAATGGTGAGATCAACGAAGATAATACAAACCGCACCAACCCACTGTGGTTATTGTTGTCGTTGTCGTCATCACAAAATCATTGTTACTATTTGTTAATGTAACGTTTTTCCTTAATACAATTGCTGTTATTTATTTATTTATTTTTTTTTTAATGCCTATGTAAACGCGAGAAAGCGCATTTTATCAGATATCCAAAGACTGAGAAGAAGGTTGAAAAAACGAGGCGTAGCCGAGTTCTTTTAAGCGACTTCGAAGTGTTTGGATATCTGATGACACACACTTTGGATTGTTTGATATGGCTTCTCAAATGATCAATAATTCTTGGAGAAATCCAAGGCTAAAGTTGGCGAAACCTTATGGTAATTAGGAAAACATATCCAAACCAAAGTCACAGCAGTGATTTTCTTTGTTTTCTCTTGATAAATTATTAATGAGTTTAAGAACTACTTTTCAAAATACAAACGACTGTTCCAACAACACCTGCAAGAGCGGATTTGCCTGTGTCAATCTTGTGGGAGGCATGAGCTGAGGGGTACACTGGCAATAACTGTGAAACCGGTGTGCGCCTTGTATCATCAGGTCTTTTTAATTTCCTTTCATTCCACAATTTAACAGCTCTAGCCGTGTCCTTGAACAAGTACTTCAATGATGGTTTGTACCACACAGAAGACACGGACTTCTATTCTTTAATTTCAAGGTTTAAGCAGGCTTTTAAAATTTGGGCGCTTTGAAGTGACAAAAATGGTGCTGGTCTGGATTGGAACCAGGCCAATTAAGTCACATTTGTCAAAGAAAAGTAAAAAGTGCTGTTGTTGTTTTGTTTTCGATTTCTCTAAAACACAAAAAGAAATTACAACATCCATTAAATAACAAGATAAAGTCGAATTAAACACTGTTTAGCTTTGTTTTAACGATGAATGAGCGCGCGCGATTTAGCAGAATGTATCAAACTTATTGAAATGTATTTTATTTTGTCTGATAGATCGATCAGTTGGGTATGCTAAAAAAATTAGACATCTCGCTCTCGGTTTCTGTCGCCTTTGATAGTTGGTTCGGGGCGACTATCAGCCGATAGAGACCTACAGCTAGCCGTCTAATTTGTTAATTAAAATACAAAAAGAGAGTATTGTATTTTTTTTACAAATTCATTTTCTCTGATAAATTGTAACTATTTATTAATACAACGTTCTTCCTCATTACAGTTGCTGCTAGTTTCTAACATCTTTCTACTTTTTTAGATGTAAACGAGTGTTCTAACAATCCTTGTCAGAACGGAGGTGCCTGTGTCAATCTTGTTGGAAGTTATCGTTGTGATTGTACGTCGAAATACACGGGCAACAACTGTGAAAATGGTGAGATCAACGAAGATAATACAAACCGCACCAACCCACTGTGGTTATTGTTGTCGTTATCTTCATCACAAAATCATTGTTACTATTTGTTAATGTAACGTTTTTCCTTAATACAGTTGCTGTTATTTATTTAGTTATTTATTTATTTTTTTTAATGCCTATGTAAACGCAAGAAAGCGTGTTTTATCAGATATCCAAAGACTGAGAAGAAGGTTGAAAAAACGAGGCGTAGCCGAGTTCTTTTAAGCGACTTCGAAGTGTTTGGATATCTGATGACACACACTTTGGATTGTTTGATATGGCTTCTCAAATGATCAATAATTCTTGGAGAAATCCAAGGCTAAAGTTGGCGAAACCTTATGGTAATTAGGAAAACATATCCAAACCTCAGTCATAGCAGTGATTTTCTTTGTTTTCTCTTGATAAATTATTAATGAGTTTGAGAACTACTTTTCAAAATACAAACGACAGTTCCAACAATACCTACAAGAGCGGAGCTGCCTGTTTCAATCTTGCGGGAAGCACGAGGGGTACACTAGCAATAACTGTGAAACCGGTGTGCGCCTTGTATCATCAGGCCCTCTTTAATTTACTTGCATTCCACGATTTAACAGCTCTATCCGTGTACTTAGACAAGTACTTCTATGTTGGTTTGTACCACATAGAAAACACGGACTTTTATTCTTTAATTTCAAGGTTTAAGCAGGCTTTTGAAATTTGGCCACTTTTAAGTCTTAAAAATGGTGCTCGAGGGGTTTATGGAAAGTGATGCCTGTAACTCGAATAACGGAACAGTTAACGAGCTAATTGTGATATATTTGTCCATTAGTCCACCAAACTAATCATTGTCTTAGTATGAATTAATTTTGCCAACCCCCGTCCGTTGAAATTTTCTGAATTTTGCTTGGTGTTCTCTGAAAATGACTCTTAAAAAGTGTCCTCTTTGATGAACGAACTTTGCAAATGAACCAGTTTGTCAGAGCGCGCACGATTTAGCAGAATGTATCAAACTTATTGAAACATATTTTATTTTGTCTGATAGATTGATCAGTGGGGTTTCTTTTTTTTATAAGTAATATTTTAATTGAATTATTTGCATACAATGGTGATACAGCCAGCCACATAACTTACTTTACGGATACTTACACAACTAGAATACAAAGAATTTTTACCATTCTATACATTGTTTATCGACAGGGCTAGTATACATACAAGAGAGCGATATTATAACTAATAAGCAAGACAAATAAAAAATATGAAAAAGGAAAATAAAATAGGGGTGGCACATCCCTCGAGACGAACATATTTACTGCAGCTCATGCGCATAGTGTTGTCCATTTTGCTCTGAACTTTCTTAGTGTATTATTTTTAAAAGCAATAGCGCGTTCACAAAGGATCTTTTCATTAAGTAACAAGCTGAAGATTTCAAAACTAGGGTAGGCTTTGTTTAACCACAAAAGAAAGACGTGATATTTTGCAATGATGACATAATGATTAAGAGCTAGACAAGTATTTAATTCAGGCTTATAACCATATAGAATATCCGTAGAATTTAAGGTAACGTTTTCTGATCTCTTTTCATTCCAACAACTAATTACAATATGCCAAAAAATGTGAGTACTGGGGCATTCGTATAGAAGGTGAAATAAATTTTCATGGGGGTGGTTACAACGATCACAGCTCGGAGATGCTCTCAGCTTCATTTTGTAAAGTTTGCTATTGGTTGGTAGAATTTTATGTACCACCTTATATTGAAAACATCTAAGTTTGTTTTCCATTGTGACCTTGAAGGGCAACTCGTAAATATCCTTAACTGTGAGATTTTGTTCGGCTAGTATCCTTTCTACGTTCGGAGGTTTAAGCATTTTCAGCACAAAAATTTTGCGTGCAATTTTGGCGGTGACGTTTGAAGAAGCGAGGTTATGTTTATCACTGTTCTTGAGAGGTTCTGGATTAAGAATTGATTTTTTTTTCCATAGATTAGGGATCGCAGAGAGGAGACCATTATAAGTTAGACAGTCTACTGCTAAACCATATTTTCGTTGAAAATCGGATTTTGATAGAAAGTTTCCGCTTTCGTTTAGAAGATGGTAAATTTTAGTGACCCCTTATCCGTACCATGTGGCGTAAAACACAGGTTTCCCTTCTATTCTTATGAAACGGTTGTTCCAAATAGTTTCATGTTGATAATCCATAACCGTTGAAGGGTTCTTAGAGTGAAATTCTTGCCAAACAGTCAGTATATCTCTGTAAAACCTTGGCACGTGTGTGGTCAAACTTAAATCGTGTGTGTCGAAATTACATTCAAAGATAAATCGACCCCAATATTGAGAAATAACAGAGGAGAAGACGGAACACCATTTACTACCGCCAGCTTCATGTAAACGTTTGACCCAAACTACTTTAAGCGATTTTTCGAATATGGTAAAGTCAACCATATTGAGACCGCCTTTTACCTATGAGAGTTAAGTTCCTAGTTGTCCATAGATTTAAAACGTTCTTTAGCGTCACAAGCTTCTCTTCAAAATTTATTTTGTAACTAGTGGTGGAGTCATAGGCGAAGGCGACACCTAACGCAAATACATATTCTTCTGGCCATGCAATGTGGAATGGGGCGTGTTTGCCTAAGTTGTATTTTAGGCTTCCAAGCCACATTCCTTCCGTTTTCGAGAAATCATCGATCAGTGGGGTATGCTAAAAAAAATAAGACATCTCGCTCTCGGTTTCTGTTGCCTTTGATAGTTGGTTCGGGGCGACTATCAGCCGATAGAAACCTACAGCTAGCCGTCTAATTTGTTAACTGAAATACAAAAAGAGAGTATTGTATTTGTTTTTTTTTTTTTCAAATTCATTTTCTCTGATAAATCGTAACTATTTATTAATAAAACGGTCTTCCTCATTACAGTTACTGCTAGTTTCTAACATCTTTCTACTTTTTTAGATGTAAACGAGTGTTTAAACAATCCTTGTCAGAACGGAGCTACCTGTGTCAATCTTGTTGGGAGTCATCGTTGTGTTTGTTCGTCGAGGTACACGGGCAGCAATTGTGAACAAGGTGAGATAAACAGAGATAATACAAACCACATCAACCCACTGAAAAAGAAAAACAGGATGTTGACATGACGTTACCGATGAAATTATTTGTGGTTATTGTTGTCGTTGTCGTCATCACAAAATCATTGTTACTATTTGTTAGAATGATAGTGCCTAGCTTAAGAATTAAATTAAATTAAAATTAAAGCAAATCGCCGATGTTAACATATATAGATAATATTTTTCAGAGGAATAGTCTCTTTCTGTGATCATGAATAACGTTACTTTCAGATATCGACGATTATTGTTCAACACATTGTGACACTGCCCAAATATGGTCATGTTGAACTCGATATATGTCGTCCGCACACAACAGATATCCTGCGATATACGTAGTTTTCGTGAGTCGAAGAGAAAAATGGCAGAGCGCTTTCAAAAGGTACAAACGACCGCGCAAGATCATCACCAAACTATTAATAACGCTGTTTTATACTGAACACATAAAAGGCAACCAAGGTTGCTGTTCAGAATTGTAATGGTTAGTGCAAAAACTTTTACTGCTTACCTAGCTTTCTATTTGTGAACTGGCAAATTACAGTTCAGCAAAAACATTTGATATATTTTTCGCTAGACTTTTGGATTGTCCCGTATTCTAGGGCTCAGAAATTGCAAACAGTACATGTATTTCCTTAGATTGGTTCTTGCAACCGTTAAACAGAGATCTCGACTCGCCTGGAAGAGATGGAGAAAACCACCTGAGAAAATTCAAACTCTCACCGAAGTGCCTCGAGAAATTTTAGCTTTCTTGCAGACAAAACGATACACGGAGTAGACGGAGTACAAAGTAACTATTCTCAGAAAAATCAGAGCCGCTTGAAAAAACCGTTTAGTTTCATAAAAGATCCAGAGTTCTTGCAAGGAACAAGGCACTAGATGCGTTTGTCAAAACATTGAGAAAAGATCGTGAAATTGCTTACGTAGTAAACAAAGAAACACTCACCCGAGAAATTGTTAAAAAGCTTTTCCAGTCTGTTCAGCTCGGCCCGGCTGACTAAAAATCCTTCGCAGCTTCAAAATACAGTTTAGTTTTAGCTTTTGGGGCTACAAATTTGTGGAAAGTTTTGCCAAAGCGATCAGTGCGTTAGACGAGTACTCAATTTTTTAATTTGATGCAAAACGCTCTCGATTTCATTCAAACTTAAACAAAGCTGCCGCTTTCATTCAAGGAGGTCTGCGCGATGGAAAATGTTGCAAGTGTATTTTTTTATTTTGGCAAATAAAGATCGCCTCCAGTTTTTCTGCTATAAACCTGTGCTTTGTTATCAATGTGTTGAATAATAAAACAATTATCCTGCTCAATCTTGCGGCATATCGCCTGATTTTAAGTATCAGGCGATATTCCGCGCGATTTCGCAGGATAACTGTTAAATACACGCATAATCCATGTCAGAACTGACCCAAGTGTGTCAATATTGGTTACAGTAGCGAAACAAATAGAAACCTATGAAGATACTTTTTGGATATAATAAACAGACTGCTAACACAGATTGTGGCCCATTTTTTACTGCTAAAAACTCATACATATAGATTATATTTATTAGGGAAAATGGCTTATTTCTGTGCTGACCAACAACGTTATTTTCAGATATCGACGAATGCTTGGCTAATCCATGTCAGAACGAAGGCACGTGTGTTAATTTTCCTGGAGGTCACAGCTGTAACTGCAAGAATGGATATACTGGATCCATCTGTGAGACAGGTAAACTTTACGTTAGCCTTTTCAGTTAGTGTAAGAGTTTCAATGATGGGTTATATTACGAATTAGATTTATATAGTTTTACAAAGGTTACAGGTAACGCTTTACGTAAAGCTTTGCTTAAGAACAAGCGTAAAACTCTCTACAAAGAAGGTTCAAAGAAATCTAAACTGAGAGGCTCTATCAAGCGTAATGACGTTATTATCGAACTGAAAGAGACATTTGTGTGCTTGTATTTCTGCATTACCTAAAGCCAAACGCAGATACTCAGATACGTAAATGCTGTGGATCATATGAAAACATGGTGCAATGTTACAAAAAAATCTAACAACAGAAAGGGGTTTGGTCATAAAAAAAGTTGTAACTGCGATGTAATCAGATATTGAATGAATTTTTTGATAGAATGATAGTGCCTAGCTTAAGAATTAAATTAAATTTAAATTAAAGCAAATCGCGGATGTTGACACAATTTTTTTAATGCCGAAAAGTTATATATATAGATAATATTCGTAAGAAAAATAGTCTCTTTCTGTGATCATGAATGACGTTACTTTCAGATATCGACGAATACTCGCATAACCCATGTCAGAACTGAGCCACGTGTGTCAATATTAATTATAGTAGCGAAACAAATAGAAACCTGTGAGTATACTTTTTTGATATAATAAACGGACTGCTAACACAGATTGTGGCCCATTTTGTACTGATAAAAACTCATATACAGATTATATTTATTAGGGCAAATGGCCTATTTCTGTGCTGATCAATAACGTTATTTTCAGATATCGACGAATGCTTGGCTAATCCATGTCAGAACGAAGGCACGTGTGTTAATTTTCCTGGAGGTCACAGCTGTAACTGCAAGAATGGATATACTGGATCCATCTGTGAGACAGGTAAACTTTACGTTAGCCTTTTCAGTTAGTGTAAGAGTTTCAATGATGGGTTATATTACAAATTAGATTTATATAGTTTTACAAAGGTTACAAGTAACGCTTTACGTAAAGCTTTGCTTAAGAACAAGCGTAAAACTCTCGACAAAGAAGGTTCAAAGAAACCTAAACTGAGAAGCTCTATCAAGCGTAATGACATAATTATCGAACTGAAAGAGACATCTATGTGCTTGTATTTCTGGCATTAACTAAAACCAAACGCAGCTACTCAGATACGTAAATGCGGTGGATCAAATGAAAACATGGTGCAATATTACAAAAAATCTAACAACAGAAAGGGTTTTGGTCATGAAAAGTTGCAACTGTGATGTAATCAGATATTGGACGAATTTTTTGATAGAATGATAGTGCCTAGCTTAATAATTAAATTAAATTTAAATTAAAGCAAATCGCGGATGTTGACCCATTTTTTTATCGCCAAAAATTTATATATATAGATAATATTTGTTAGAGGAATAGTCTCTTTCTGTGGTCGTGAATAACGTTTCTTTCAGATATCAACGAATACTCGCATAATCCATGTCAGAACTGAGCCACGTGTGTCAATATAGGTTACAGTAGCGAAACAAATAGAAACCTATGAGGATACTTTTTTGGTATAATAAACGGACTGCTAACACAGATTGTGGCCCATTTTGTACTGCTAAAAACTCATATCCAGATTATATTAATTAGGGCAAATGGCCTATTTCTGTGTTGACCAATAACGTCATTTTTTTCAGATATCGACGAATGCTTGGCTAATCCATGTCAGAACGAAGGCACGTGTGTTAATTTTCCTGGAGGTCACAGCTGTAACTGCAAGAATGGATATACTGGATCCATCTGTGAGACAGGTAAACTTTACGTTAGCCTTTTCAGTTAGTGTAAGAGGTTCAATGATGGGTTATATTACAAATTAGATTTATATAGTTTTACAAAGGTTACAGGTAACGCTTTACGTAAAGCTTTGCTTAAGAACAAGCGTAAAACTCTCGACAAAGAAGGTTCAAAGAAACCTAAACTGAGAAGCTCTATCAAGCGTAATGACATAATTATCGAACTGAAAGAGACATCTATGTGCTTGTATTTCTGGTATTAACTAGAACCAAACGCAGCTACTCAGATACGTAAATGCAGTGGATCAAATGAAAACATGGTGCAATATTACAAAAAAATCTAACAACAGAAAGGGTTTTGGTCATGAAAAGTTGCAACTGTGATGTAATCAGATATTGGACGAATTTTTTGATAGAATGATAGTGCCTAGCTTAAGAATTAAATTAAATTTAAATTAAAGCAAATCGCGGATGTTGACCCATTTTCTTATCGCCAAAAATTTATATATATAGATAATATTTGTTAGAGGAATAATCTCTTTCTGTGATCATGAATAACGTTACTTTCAGATATCAACGAATACTCGCATAATCCATGTCAGAACTGAGCCACGTGTGTCAATATTGGTTACAGTAGCGAAACAAATAGAAACCTATGAGGATACTTTTTTGATAAAATAAACGGACTGCTAACACAGATTGTGGCCCATTTTGTACTGCTTAAAACTCATATATAGATTATATTAATTAGGGCGAATGGCCTATTTCTGTGCTGACCAATAACGTCATTTTTTTCAGATATCGACGAATGCTTGGCTAATCCATGTCAGAACGAAGGCACGTGTGTTAATTTTCCTGGAGGTCACAGCTGTGTCTGCAAGAATGGATATACTGGATCCAACTGTGAGACAGGTAAACTTTACGTTAGTCTTTTCAGTTAGTGTAAGAGTTTCAATGGTGGGTTATATTACAAATTAGATTTATATAGTTTTACAAAGGTTACAGGTAACGCTTTACGTAAAGCTTTGCTTAAGAACAAGCGTAAAACTCTCGACAAAGAAGGTTCAAAGAAACCTAAACTGAGAAGCTCTATCAAGCGTAATGACATAATTATCGAACTGAAAGAGACATCTATGTGCTTGTATTTCTGGCATTAACTAAAACCAAACGCAGCTACTCAGATACGTAAATGCAGTGGATCAAATGAAAACATGGTGCAATATTACAAAAAATCTAACAACAGAAAGGGGTTGGGTCATGACAAGTTGCAACTGTGATGTAATCAGATATTGAATGAATTTTTTGATAGAATGATAGTGCCTAGCTTAATAATTAAATTAAATTTAAATTAAAGCAAATCGCGGATGTTGACCTATTTTTTAATGCCAAAAAGTTGTATATATAGATAATATTTGTTAGAGGAATAGTCTCTTTCTGTGATCATGTATAATGTTACTTTCAGATGTCGACGAATACTCGCATAATCCATGTCAGAACTGAGCCACGTGTGTAAATATTGGTTATAGTAGCGAAACAAATAGAATTCTATCAGGATAGTTTCTTGATATAATAAACGGACTGCTAACACAGATTGTGGCCCATTTTGTACTGCTAAAAACTCATATACAGATTATATTTATTAGGGCAAATGGCCTATTTCTGTGCTGATCAATAACGTTATTTTCAGATATCGACGAATGCTTGGCTAATCCATGTAAGAACGAAGGCACGTGTGTTAATTATCCTGGAAGTCACCGCTGTGACTGCAAGTATGGATATACTGGATCCATCTGTGAGACAGGTAAACTTTATGTTAGTCTTTTCAATTAGTGTAAGAGTTTCAATGGTGGGTTATATTACAAATTAAATTTATATAGTTTTACAAGGTTACAAGGGACTAGTAGAGAAGCCTACGAGGAAACGCAGAAATAAAACCACTGAGATCGTTAATGTCATTTATCATAAATGTTCTCCACGGCCGAAGCCTCCTGTTAGTGTAGATCTCGTTGCGTTAGAAGTTACCGCTGTAATTGTGCGTAAGGTTATACTGGCTGCAACTGCGAAATAAATAGCATCTTAGGCGCTTACATAGTTAGGTATAACAAGACGCTGTGGGAACATATACTTGGGCGTCGTTGTATTAGGAGTATCTGAGCATGCACGTTAGTTCAGTTTTTGATGACAGGTGAACGATAAAACACTCGCTGAGAGTCTAAGGCATCACTTTGTATTTGCGATAAAAGTACTGTACTTTAACCGAGAATGTGGCGCAAAAGATGAATAAACAAAATAAAACATTACTAATCATGTCGGATTTTGTAACCATGAAGTGCATGTAAAATAATAATGAATTTTATCGACAAGGCGTATTTGTGGTTCCAGTGGTAATGATGAATTTTTGCGACAAAGGAGCATTTATGGTTCCACTGGTAATGATGAATTTTGACGACAGAGGAGTATTTGTGCGGACACCTTTCCACCCTGATACCCTTATTTTCTGGGCTTTCTGTGACAGATGTTTCAGCTTTTTCACTGGTAACAGGAGAGAAAGAGCAACAGTCCCAGACTCGGCCAACATGTAGCGCACGCGCAGTAGACCCCGATTTGCAATTTGAGACTTACGAAGAAATCCTATTTTATCCCTTGGGCTCCACCCAAGTGATGAGCGGACTTAAACCTATTTTTTATGCCAAAAATCCATATACAGGTTATATTTAGTAGAGCGAATGACCTATTCTTGTGCTCGCGAATAACGTTATTCTTAGATATCAACGAATGCTCAGCTAATCCATTTCTGGTTTTAACCGATATCGAAGAAGATTCACATTTGGGACGCAAAAGGTGATTCTGAATTTTTCGCGAATTCTTGTAAAAAGGTCTTTCAATCTCAAACATTCTGCAATGTAATGACTTTATAAGCCTGTAAATCAAAGAGACTGTGATTTCGAGTTACACATGCTTTATTTGGTGCAAATGAAAATCGAGTATTAACGTCACTGCCAACAATGCTTTAGGCTGTAAGGTAATCGATCATGAAATTTTGTCCACTTCTTGAAAAGTCATTCTTTTGAGTTCATCGTTCTGTTATTGATAATGACGATTTTCTTACCTGACAGCGATCAATTTGTGCGAGCTCAGTCCATGCAAAAACGGAGCCACCTGTGAGGATCTTGTTGGAAGTTATCGCTGTATTTGCGCGTCTGGGTTTATCGGAGTGACCTGTGAAGGTAAAGGTTTACGTATTTTGATTTTATTTTCTACCTCCCCGAAGTTAAACTCTTGATGTGAAGTTCATTCGCTACCTTTACTGTAGTATTGTGTACCCCGTTATTACTGTTTACCTGAAATTATAACCCACAGACTAATTCCCACGCGTTGTCATTGGGCAAAAAAGTCACGTGGTACAAATATCAGACGAAAACTGACAACAGTCGCCCGCTTTATTTCCACGAGAAAAACCAAAGAAAGAATGTCACAATCTTAGGTCTCAGTGGTAATCCAATCTCACTTAAATAAAGATATCTTATTTGATGGTTTTACATATAATACGCGCGGAAATTTTGCGAGTTGCGTAGTCAAAATACGGACAATGAGCAAAATGTCCTCTCGTATTATACGTATTATTATTCCACCACAAAAATATTTTGCTATTTTGGCTTCTCTCTTCCGGGTAAGAGAGTTGAAATACAACCCGGCTTTATCTCTCCATCAGTAAATGGCGTGTGCGAATGACGTAATTAAATAACACAGAAAGCCAGTGAAAGGTGTTTGCTCGTATTCGCTCTGTTGTAAACCGGTCAAACCGGGATACTACAGTGTATTACGATCTTGTATTTTGCGCGTTGTCTTGACCTTATTGGATGAAATGACAAATAGTGGGATAATAAAACCTAGTAATCTAGTTACCTTGCATTTATTTTGCCCTAATCGCGCCATAGCCATCACTGATTGTTTTGTCTTTCTACGGTAAAGTGCGCTGGTGTCAGAAATTGATCGGAGGATTGTAAAATATATAAACCACTTTCCGGCTTGCTGGAATATCGAATGACAATGCCCTCGGCGTAAAGGTTGTCTTCACAGTTGGCCTCGAAGCATTTTTCGGACAATCTTTGAGCCCCCGGCATTATCCTCCTATATACCAGCCGCCTGAAGGGTTTATATACTAAGTATTTAACCCTTCTATCAAAAAAAGATCCTCCGCGTTACTGAAAATATGAACTAGGCTGACTAGCCAGTTCTGAAAACCACTGTTAAACTGCAATGATGGTTATTATCACCGTCATTGTCAACATCAATCAACCAATTTTAAGGTAATCCCGGCTAACTTTAACGAACAGTTGCAGTGCAAATCGAATTTTATAATATATATGAACAAATTCTATTTGTATTGCAATATTGCAATATTGGGCCCTATACTCTTTCTTATTTACGTAAACGATGTTCAGTTTATACCAAGATTAATTCATTTAGTGTTGTAGGCCGATGATATGAACATCCTAGTTTCCCATAAGAATATTAACGCCTTAGTATCCACAATAAAGAAACAACTCCAAATCCTTTATGATTGGATGTTGGCAAATAGATTGACAATTAACGTAGTAAAAACAAGTTGTATACTGTTTTCATCAGATCAAAAAAGAGTTCCTTTAGATCTGTTCAATAGTGGACTTAACATTGAACTTAATGGAACACCAATAAATAGAAAAGACCATACAAAATTTTTAGTGGTGTACATAGACCAGAATTTGAATTGGAATGTTCATGTAAAACACATTTCACGAACAATTGCTTAATGTATTGGGATTATCTATAAAGTTAGCTGCTATCTTACTTTAAATATGTTAAAATGTCTATATTACAGCTTGATATACTCACATTTGTCCTATTGCACTGCTTCTTGGGCAAGAAATTATCGTACGAAGCTCACTGTTTATTGTTATTACAAAAAAGAGTACTAAGAATAATAACACGATCAGGCTGGCGATATCATAGCGAACCATTGTTTAATAGATTAGGTATATTAAATATTTCCCAAATCTATAAACTACAATTCGGTGAGCTTGTTAACAAAACACCAAAATAATATACGATTCTTATTTTTTTAATGTTAGTGACGTTCATCATAACCACACGCTCGAGAACGAATCAAGATTTGTTTTTACCATAGTTAATGGGCCATTATACAGTTGCTTACTCAGCGACCGGGCCTATTAATGGTAGCGAGGCTGCCGGTGACCTTGCCTCACTGTTTTTATCATGTAAATTGTGTTGTTGTGATGCAAACTAGCCTGCATTTGCATAAGAAAAGTAAAGAGATTTGTATCAAAGCAAGGTCACCCGGCAGCCTCGCTACCATTAATAAGCCCGGTCACTGAGTAAGCAACTGTAAAATGGCCTATTGAGGGACTGGTTATGAAACCTTGCATGAAAACAATAGTGCTGCAATTTATGTTAGAAGGGCCGCGACCCTGCACAATCCTTTGTTCTAACGTTCACACCACAGTTTACTATTTAACAAAAACGTTCCGATTGGTCAGTTGCTCCAACACATTCCAAATTCTATTGTTGTTTGTGCCGGGACAAGGCCAAAAAGGCAAACAAAAACATATAACAAAAAGGTTTGTCAGGTTTCATAACCATTGCCTTTATTAACTATGTTTATACCGTGTCCCAGAACTAATCAGTACAGCAAATTTAGTGGTAGATATGCTGCTGATGATTTTTGAAACAAAATACCTCTAAACATGAAGAATGCAACACCTCTTCAAAGCTTTAGAAACGATTTAAAAAAATATCTGCTATCATCCGAAGCCTGAGAATGATTTCTTGACTTCCTGCATAGTTATTTTTATTTTCTTCTTCTTTTTTTTATTACTTATTCGTTTATTTTACTTACCTATGTTTGCTTATTTCCATGTACGCTCGCTAACTAAGATTAATTTAAATGCAGATGCCCTTTTGTTAAGTAAGAGGTGAGTTGAGTTGCATAAAATTTAACGTCGGGTGTAACTGCTATCGTCAGACGTTAAAATACTGAATATGACTGGGATGAAGGTCTGGTGTTAGCAGTTACGCCCGACGTATGCAACTCACCCCAGGTGTGTAAACATTTTTTAACCCCACGTGTTTTCGTTTTCACACCTCCACATTCCTTTCTCCCTAATTCCTGTTCTTTGTGTTTAATTAATATGTGGAAATGAAGAAACTTGAAACTTGAAACTTGAACCAAATTCAGATACCGTTCAGAGCAATCGATCTCCATAAATGGCTCGCTCAGCTTTAGCTGCGATCTAAGAATAGTCCCCAAACAGAGTGCTGAACCAGGATGAACGGAGAGAAACCAAGGGAATGGAGGTGCTCTTATTGATTTTAATTGAGTGTAAGTTAAGAATTTTCAAACAGGTAACACTTTAGGGTTTGATCAATGAAAGACTACCGGCATTAATTCTGATTTTGTTTTATAGAAGCTGAAGAGGATGAATGCCTGGAGTAGTTTGTTGTGATACAAACAACAGGTAAATAAGCCAAGATATCGTCTAACGTGATTACCACGTGTCCGGTTGCATCATGAAGCAACTTGACATAAGGGGAGATTTTCTGCAACCACCCTCTGTGTTTAAGGGAATTTTCCTTCGCGTTATCAGAAATATACGGCATGACAAAAGCTGATTACCAAACAAAAAAAATAGAGCGAGAGAACATCCACGTGGAACGTTTTGAAATAAAAACTGCCTTAATCTTAACTTGCATTACGTAACCGGGCACTAATATGGACGCGAACGGGCATTAATTTGGGCGCATATTGTTGTTGGCGCCCTGTGTTCAGTCGATTATGATTCTCGGGAATTGCCACAGCGTCTAAGGGTGGAATTGAGGCACCGTCATCTGGCACAATGCTCTCAATTTGCTAAGTGCCCAGGTCGTATTCAAAATCAAACCCTATTAATATTGATGATATTGAGAAATAGCGCTTTGCACTATTACTAAAAATAGATTTTGTCACATGAGATCCCATGAGACTCCCCCGAACAGACTCAGACAAACATTGGGATGTGATAAAGGAAAATGTATGAGCGAGTACTGCCGTAGCAATACCAAAAAGCGAAAAACTTGGTGAAATCGCGTAGTTAGCGTCCAAGACGGACCGAAATGGTAACCACCAAACACTGCTGTTGGGGTGAATGCAAAACAGACGGGAGGTATCCTGACAAGTGGCCGAAATCCCTCAAAAAGGTTGAGCAATCAGGGAAGAAAGTATTCGTTCCATTTCCGAAACCAACACAAGATATCGCGAAGTGCAAGCGTTGGCTAGCTGCTTGTTCGCGGGATTTCTTTACGGAGAAAAACATAACCAGTGTAAAAAATAAGGAAGATAGGCAAGCGCGACTCCCACTCGCGTGTTTTAGCCATGTTCAGTTTTAGTTTTGCTATAACGAGTACGTCTTTTAAGGAACGCCCTCGCTTGTATGAGCGGCGCTCCCTGTAAATTTTCTTTTAGCGCTGTATTTTCTTCTTATTAAATGCCATTTATGTTTTGGAGGATTTGCGCGATAGTAACTGAACAAAGCCACGTGCTTAAGTTTTGTATTTTTATCTCAAAGGTCATGTCTGGGTTTTGTGTTCTAGTTAATGGCCCTCTTGCTGTCATTATCTTGCAGCTTTTGTATCGCCGGGCCCTTTTGTGGCAAGACGTTGTGTTACTTATCACGGGTATTTTTCTCTTGATCCTTTCTTTAGCATTGTAGCGTCTTTAAAAGCTCTACAATGCGTTAATTTGAGGGCTAAAGGCCGCTTTAGTTACAGCAGTTTTTTTTTGTTATCGCTTCGCTCCGCTCTGTAACTGCGAGGTTTGTGTTTATGTTCCGGGAGCTTAGTATTTTCCTCCTGTGTTTTGATTACACCTTAGACTGATTACTGAGGCAATTCTTCTGTGTTGCTTTGGCCAGGGGCTGCTACGAGTCCTTCAGCCGTTAGTAAATTCTGTGGCATTTTAGGCAATGGTCAGGCAAGACCGCGGTTTCGATCCTAATCTTGTGGATCTCTTCAGCCTGAAGTTGCCGATTCCTGAGAAATGATAGAGATGAGTTCTCGCTTTTACCGCTTAATTTCAAGCCTCTGCACTTTAACCACCGTTTTAGATGCTCCGACTGTGTATTCCTCTGGTTCTCTTTCGAATTTAGAGCCAGGAACGTCACCTTCGTCGGTTAAAACTGTTAAAGATCGAAGCGAACTGCTCGCCATTCACATATTCTTCCCTACATCTCCTACAGAATTCAACTTTGTTTGTCTGAGTCTCGACGGTGTGTGAAATCTCGTGACGTCATTAGTGCACAGCGTTATTGACAGCAGGAAATCAATTTCTTCGACAGGTGCCTACAATATTGAGCAGTGTCTAATTAAAAACCTTTCAGAGCCCAAGCAATCTGCTCCAGCACAGGCATTAAAACTGGAAGGCTTCAAGACAATTCCATTCTTCAGAATTATGAAGGTTTAAGTAGAAAATGCCCCCTCTCTTCTTTTTTCCACCATGAAGATTATCACAGAAGGAAAGAAAAAAGAAAGAAAATTATTAAGCAAACTCATGGTACTTATAGTCATAGTTATACTTTAAACCGGCCTCCTCAGCAAAATCCAGCCACTCAGAGAAAAACGAACAATAGACCATGGTTATTTCACCAGTAAGGGAACTCAAGTTACCTTTTATTTTACTTGAAACAGACAAACCTTTAACGTTTACGAATAACTACCTTACCAAAACATTTATATTTGACCGCACGTCGGATAATTTAAAGTTCGTTGTAACAATGTTAGAGGTTTGAGTTTCGATTACTTTGTCATAGTATGGAACAATTTCCTTAACAAATACCTTAATTTGTTAGGTAAACTATTTCTTTTTTTTTTTCCTAGGTTCTCCTATTTAGTAAACTGTCCAAGGACGTTAACAGTAATCAACAAATTAGTGGGCTGCTGTACAAGTTTATTTGACTTATATGAAAAAGCGAGTTAAGACAAGGAGAAGCTACAAAAAATAGATTAAGAAATCAGCGTACTCTAGTTCACAAACAATAAATAGAAATTAAAGCAATTGGTCGTTGTTTTCTTTTTACTAACTACTGTAAATTTCTCGCCTTTTCCGGTCGTACAAGCAAATTCACAACTCAAATGTACTACACAAGGAGGTAGAGGGTGATCGCAGCTCCCATTAGGTTTGTGTGCTCTTACAATATTTTAACTCGTTTTATTGTCAAAAGATAACCCATAACTCTCTCTGTAGAATAAGCTGAACAAGAGCCCCTGACGAGGTCAATGCCATCATTTATTTGTATAGCCGCCATACAAGTCTGCCATCTTGGATTTTTCCATTTCCAGAAAACCATCACAGGTGAACCAAAGTTAATTGAAATTGATAAAGAATTTCTAAAGAAAACTTGCAAACAACTAATTTTATATGGAAAATCTCAACATTTTCTTTGACATAGCAACTTTACTTGTCATACGATACGGAAATATCAGTCTCAACAAGCGCCCGTGGAAAAAAATGAACACCTACTTTAATTCTTGGCCTCTGATAATAAAAGCCGCAAGAGATATTTCCAGAAATTAAGTTTAATGGAAGTTTACGTCCACTCCCTTCTTCTCTTGGACGCCCGAGGGACTAAGAAAACTAGAAACATAGTCATCCGCCGTGAGAAGTCCGATTTCTACATGTATGAACGTTGTTTGTCCTGGAACGACAATATAGACACTCTCTTGGTATGAGCAAGCGCATGCTTTGATTGCCTAGTTACTAATAGGCTATCAGCTGATATCTTATCCCTAGACTGAAGAGATGATGAAAAACTGAATGCTACTTTTAACAAAAGAAACCCTTAAACCAATTATTCCACTTTGTTCGAGTTGCACATGAACTCATAGCCAATTTGGTGAACCCGCGTGCCTCGTTGGCTATAAGATCATGTACGACTGTGGAATAATAATTTTGTTAAATTTAGCATGATAACTCATGCTGACCGCAAATTATTTGATACCCATCATGTCAAAAATGTACGATCCCTCACATTAACTACACCACTCATTCCCAAGCGCTTTCCCTTTTACCATAGCGGATCATCTGCAACCCACAAAGCGTCAGCATCAGTCACATGCACAACAGACAATCCCGTGCCTAACTTATCTACGCAATCTCACGCCTTTGTTGTTTCTCACCGCAGCGCTGTTTCGACCTTATATATGACATCACGACCACACTCTATTCTGACAATTCTAACGATATCTCTGACTGGGAATCCCACGTTTCAGCAATGTCATGCTATCCCTTGCTTCCCTAGTACTATTTTCACCGCCCCGCTATTTTACGTCATTAACCAGAAGGCTGAGACATAAGATTGTCTTGGGTTTGAAATAGAGTGATTGAATTGCCCTTTTGGGGTAAGCAACAGTCTGGCAAAGCATTCGGTTTTTGATAGAGCAGGGTTGAATATTAGAGCTCGCCCACTCGCCAATGCGAGTGTCAAGCCCGTCGGGCGAGTGGAAATCGCAGGTTACTCGCCCGTTTTGGCGAGTAGAATTTTCATCTCAGTTCAGGAAAACAAAACTGTAACTGAAAGTTTTTGACAAATCTAGTCTAGACATAAGTACTTTTTTACATTCTGAAAGCTTTAGAAACCTGGCACATAAACGCAAACTTCAGAAACTTTCTGGTTCGTAAATAAAGAAATGGCTTCTGTTCAAGTAATAATTACATGAAGTACCCACTAGTAGACATGATACTGCTGGTCATAAACAAACCACGCTGCTGAGAGCAAAATCTGATGGCGATAGAAATGGACTGAATTATGAATTGGCGACTGTTTAGTGCAGGGCGACTCTCCTGGTCTACTGTTTTCCCTCGCGTGTTTTCGTTTTGAAAATGTAGAGATATTTCCCGGAGTATCTAAAACTCACAACAAAAGGTTAAGACAGAAACTCCTCAAAAGGCAGATGCTAGAGATTACGCGAAAACGAGATCGAGAAGAAGAGGAGGATGAGGAAGAAGCTGTCTTCACCGAAAAGAACGATGATGGTGTTGGAGATGACGACGAGGGCGGTGTCAGACTATGAATCAGACGCTGAGATGCCGAAGAAATGATTGTGGAAAAACTAAATTACCTGTAATGTAATAGTAAGCTAGAGCAGTGCTTACAATAAACTAAAACACCAAAAAATAGTATCAACAACAACAGCAAAGTTGTTTCCTGTACTTTATTTTCTATTCTTTTGGTGGGGGGGGGGGGGGGAAGGAGTATTTGGCGAATGAAAACGTATTCGAGCAAGTACAATCTGAATGTCACTCGCCCAGAGAGCGATGTCGATGTTGTGCCCATCATCTTTTCATTTGGTTATTTCTTCTCGGACAGTAATCAGTTAAGATTCGCAAGATCTCCCTTTTCTAAAACCATGTTGAAAATCGACCAAGATGTCATGTCTCTCTCAGTGTCTCATGATGTGAAGGTAGATGATATGTTGAACTTTATATGTGAGGAAGACTGGTCGATAGTTTGCTGGGCAAAGACGATCACCTTTCTTGTATATCGGTACTTTATTGGCTGATCGCCAATCTCTGGGAACCATTCCTTGCTGTAAAGATATCGTGTAGATAACTCCCAGTATAGATGCAATCTCGGCTGCTGTCTCCTTGAGGACTCTTATGGGGAGTTTGTCAGGACCATTGCTTTCTTGCACCCCTACAATAAAGATGTGTAGGTCGTCGATAATCGGGGTGCGGGGGATCTGCTGGTGTCGTCCACCGAGAATACAGTTTAGAACTGTTTGCTAAGAATTTCGGCCTTTCTTTTGCTATCAGAGATCACTTCCACACCGTCCTTAACCCTTTTCATCCCAACAACACATATATGCGACGAAAACACCGTTGATGCTTCTATGAATTGCTTCTTGTTTAACTTAAGCTACAACGTCATGATAATGTGTGAATGGCACCAGCTGATGTATATTGCCATCATCACACCCAGCAAACCGACTACACCTCCCGATTTTCGCTGCATATCACCGTTCGTTTGGCAACAAAGCCTAAAATGCCAAATTTTTCGGCCAAATAACAACACCAAAAATTACACGTATTTATCGTCAATTTTTAATCCAAATAATTTATTCAAAAATGAAAAGTCTACATTTACAGCAAACCTGAAGAACAGACCTTGGTGTCTAACTGGAATTGTTCCTCTCAACGCTTTCCGAGGGCTATACTTCGGCCATTTTATTACAGCCAGTCTTGCGTATCTCACGTTGCCTCGTCCACGCCCGAAAAGAATTCTGGGTAATTCAGCCATAGCGCGAGCATAGAACTCCTGCCCTTTCCATTTCATAGTTTTTTTTAAGTGTCGAGCCACCCAGTACTATCAGCAAAATTTCGAATCCATTGAATATTTTACTTCTCCAAACTCGCCCAAATTGCCTTGGTAGGTCCTGGAATCCATCCACAAAACGGCCAGAGGGACAACTTCACCTCGTGGGCCTCCATGTCTGCTACACAGCATGTTTGGCGACTCAGTCAGCATGAAACCACCTCTCACCTCTGTTTTTTTTTTTTTTTCACAGGCTTGCCTCTACCCACATTCCAGCTTAATGATGCCAGAATGGGGGCTACTGCAGAGGAAAATGGCTCGAAAAACACTCATAAAGCGATGATTTTACCAGATTCGTGCTCGTGCACTCGCTCGAAACAAACAACAACCGTAACTTGCATCACGTGACAATTTAGTCTGAGCCCACAGTTTCTTAAGACCGCAAATATTTTTATTTCATCTCCATTTATGGAGAAATTAAGTGGTTTAGACTATTTATTGCCAAAAAGTCATTGATAAAAGTAGCACACACCTAGTATTTAAAGGGTTAAGCACCGGTATACCCATATGATCTTTTTTCTGAGACCTGATATAAGACCAGAATCGCTTGCCTGTGGTGAACAGTCGTCTCCCGATGCATCTAGTTCCAATAGGCCATTGATAAAATAGTCAAGGGCTTCCCTTAGCTTGCCTTTTCCGTGCTGCTCAAGTTTCTTAAATCTGTTCCATTCACTTGGGTTTTTTGTCTTCTTTGCTTTGTTGTAAAGCTTCTTCTTTGTTTATATTTATTTATATACATTATTTATACAGAAATTCCAATTCAGTTCCAGTTCTTATGAGGTTCTTAATTTCCTTGGTGATGTAGAGAAGGTGCCATCTTCTAGCGATTCATTTTCTTGGGATATGCTTATTTATGGTGTCTTGCAGGCCAGCAATGAATGTGCTCCACAGATTTTTGACAGGCGTGTTTTCAGTGGGCTCTTCGAATGAGCGGTGATAAAGATCTTTCATATCTTCCTTCACTCCTTCCTCCTTTTGAATAAAAATATCTGTCTTAGTTTCTTCTTCGCGGGTTTAGCCATGATGTTTATCTCAGTGATAACAATAGTATGATCGCTCATAACTGGGTAGACCTGAACTTGACATTACAGTCTCCTGACAGGAATATATTGGGTAGACAAGATCCACGCTTTGGGATTTTGTCCAGCGAATTTCCAGGTTCGTAAACATTATCGCTGTTGTTGTCGGTGGGTTAAGGTAAAAACCAGTTTGCAAAGTCTTAGTTCCTTGAATATTCATTTTCATCCAAATAACCTCACATGCACATCGAGTGATGTTTCAGGTGTTGCCAAGTAGTTGCTGTGAATTGCAATGAAGACTCCTCCACCTCCAGGTGATGGTCGTTCTTTCCTACGCACATAAAAATCTGATGGGAATATTTCAGCTGTATGATAATCTGCATTAAGATGAGTTTCAGTTCCACATATTATGTCCCGGCTGTGAAACTGGAGCTTCAACAGTTAACCGTCATAACCTTTAGCTACTTTTACATTGTTGGTAGTATTATAGTCTAGTATTCGACTTTTGATGGTCTGGTGTTGAGCAGCTAGGTGTCTGGACAGGGCTTCCATTATCAGAGGGAGTTGAATTTGCATTTGATATTTCAGGATTCAATTGGGCAAGCGGATCAAACGAGTTCCGGTGAAGTTTTAGCGCCGCTGAATGAATCGAAGAGGGACGAGGAGAAACTTGGTAGACCACAGTTTGTACAAATCCAAATACATGAGCTGTTTGCGAGCGAGTCGAGGATTTGGTCACTCATAGCACAACATTGAGTGAGGTACCATTTATCGCAGTAATCGCACTGGATGCCACGTTGGTTACATTTTAAACGGCCCTCAGACACATATACCATAAGAAAAACTCCACTGTGGACCAGGATTGTAGAGTGAGTTATCGCCACAAAGCATCAGAAGGCAGTAGAGAACCTTGATTTGGCATGTCTTCCAAAATTGCGGACCTCGTCTTCATTTTCGAATGCGAAGAGAATGTTGCCTCTAATCCTACGCTGAATGCCCTTGGGAACGTCAAAACATGCGAGGGAGTTAGCGGTAAACATGTGTAAGCTGATTGTCTTGTATAATAACACTTTGAGACCGTAAATAGATCACTAAAAGAAATAAAATACAGGCTGGACACAAGCTTGTGTCCGCAATACTTGCTAGTCCCAGTCCTTCAAGACCCAATGCCACAATGCAAGATTTATACCGTACAAGCGGCAACAATCTTGGCAACATCGAACAAGGCCGTTGCTGTAAACACAAAAATATTAACTGCTGCAGCAAAAGCGTGAGTCAGTCCTTCGACAACAAAGGCTGGGGTAAATAAATTAATGCGATTTCTTCGGCGAATAATTGACGAAGAATTTATTCTAACAGAGAGATCGAACCAGTATCAACAATAATTGATATCATTAATTGTATAAATCGAAGGGTCATAGCAGTGAAATATTCTCAGTTTTGTTAGCAAGGACAACTTTTTTCACTACGAGAGTTTTTAACGGCTATAACTTTCTCAGTTCATCCATAATTCACATGCATGTAAACTATTTCATATAATCATCTCCTGTCACAACCTACATTTCAAAAAAAATGAAAGAATCATTTCACTAAAACGTTTGATTCCAAGAAATATAAAATTATAATTGTTCAAGGACAACAGTTTGCTCGTCACCTCCATTAACACTTAAATCCACACAATATTTTTCTTTTGGTTTTAATGAAGTATTTAAATTAGGTAATTTTACTCCACTTGATTATTTTTTTTATTATTTTTGTTATTTCCAAGGACAAAAATTATACTCTAATCTCCATTTAATAAGTTGTCCAAGGGGAACTTAATGACAACCAACAAATTGGCAACCCCACTTAGCTTAATTTGAGCTGAGACCGTTTTTGCTATTTTGGGAGTACGAAAATTTACTAAATTGGTAAGAATTTATTCGAGGTAGAAGGACAATTATTACTATCCTTCTATACTTCTGAAATAGTCAGTGTTTATTCTGCTTTTCTGTTCAACATATCGGCCTCAAAGTAATGTCATCCCTGGGAAAGGCTTCCCTTATTTCAACGGCATAGAAAACACTGCACACGAAATAAAACATTTTACAGAGAATATTTTTTGTGCCACTTGGTTGTCTGATAAGAAACGAGACGAAATCACAACTAATTTACTTACAGTTGAGATCACTGCGTAGGAAATGTTTATTCAGCTTTGACTGCTAACTCACGCAATAGGCGAATTAATGAGACCATTTATCTGGTTAACACATTTAATCGTTTACTACTGCCAACCGACCGCAGGGCAAACTCAAAGGTACTACTTTGTAATAGTAAACTCTTTATCTTTTATTTCTTCTTAACATCCTTCTAGAACTGGTCACACTTTTCCAACTTTTTTCTAAATTTTTGCGTTTGACCTTTGGCGATGCTGTCTAAAACATTCGCATGTTCAAAATGTTATAAGTGTGCGTGCGGTACACCTTCTTTACAAATCTTAAAACACGAATCTGTTTAGACTTGATGAAGAGTTAGAAGCATGTAAGTCTTTCATTCTTATCACAATATTCGCAATGTGTACACCTGTGTCTCGGCAAAACGTTTTTCCTTTGGTAAAACCATCAGGAAAGTGACAAAACACAATGCCTGATCGTTGACACATCTGGGTGTTTATCCTAACGAGTCTCTAAGGTACCCAGAATTAAAACTAATAAGAAGTACAATCTCGCTTTAACGAGGTTCCTTATTTTACAAAATACTGTAAATACATTTCATTGTAATTTAGTTTCACACTTTCCTTTCTTTTTATAATGTTTCTGAACTTATAATAATTTACATTTGATAAAGGTGACATTTCTCCGAAACGTCATGTTTTAATCTCGCTACTTTTTATTATTTTATTTTTATTCTTTTTAATCGCCGATTTTAATGAGTCTTAAAATCGCCGTTTATCACGAATGTTAAAATCGCCGTTTGTAAAAGTCTAATAATCGCGGTTTATAAGGAGTCTTAAAATCGCCGTTTAGAAGGAGTCTTATAATCGCCGTATATAAGGAGTCTTATAATCGCCGTTTATAAGGAGTCTTAAAATCGCCGTTTACATGGAGTCTTATAATCGCAGTTTATAAGGAGTCTTAAAATCGCAGTTTATAAGGAGTCTTAAAATCGCAGTTTATATAGAGTCTTAAAATCGCCTTTTATAAGGAGTCTTAAAATCGCCGTTTATAAGGATTCTTATAATCAACGTTTATAAGTAGTCTTAAAATCGTTGTTTATAAGGAGTCTGAAAATTGCTGTTCATAAGGAGTCTGAAAATTGCTGTTTATAAGGGGTCTTATAATCGCGTCTATAATCGCCGATAATCGCAGTTCATAAGGAGTCCTATAATCACAGTTTATAAGGAGTCTTATAATTGCTGTCTATAAGGAGTCTTATAATTGCCGTCTATAAGGAGTCTTAGGCCTATGGCAAATGTCAAATCTAAGTCGCGTCCAATTTATTAAAAATAGGTTCGACAAAGAGTCGACTTAATTCCAGTGTGGTAGCAAACGTCGACCTAATTCACGAGTTGCACTTCGTGAAACACGGGAATAAGCACGTGTCCCTGTGCTATGAGGGACCTCACGAAAACACCACGGCGACGGCGACGACAACGCCACAACACAAAAGGCTTAATGAGCAAAAGCAATCGCTCTGCACGTGCGTTTTACATTTTGGTACATTTCTTTGTCGTCCTCTGCAAAACAACAATGTTAAATAACCAAATTCAAGGTTTTGTGGAGAACGTGAACCCACGGGAATGAATTTTTCATTCTCTTCCTTAACTTGAACGGTACTCCTACCAATTTGGATCCTGGGTAGTTTGTCGTTTGTGTACAAGTTGAATGAGTTAAAATAATCGCCAAGTAGCACAAATGAAATAAAGTTATACTTTCAAATGACGTTTTCGTTGGCGCCACCGTCTTGCATTCGTAAGGTACCTATTCAGTCGATGCGCGGCTAGCGAAATGCCGAAATACAGTGCTCGTCGGGCTTTTCTTTGGCAATTAATTGCGAAAAATAGAAAAAGAAGACTCAAACACTGAGCATTTATTGCAAATAGGCAATTCGCATTTCAAACATTTACATTTAGTGTTCATGAAACACGAAAAACACATTTCCATTACGCTGTGCGATGTCAGCAATGACTTTCGATAGCTCGCTATTTCTGGTCGCGAAATTGTCTTTGTACAGCGCATGCTCGTTAGGGGGGGAAATAACGTTTGGCAAGTGGGAAAGTCGGTATTTTTGTGACGTTTGCGCAGTCCATAACATTTGAATCAATTATTTTGTAATTTGCATGATTTATGAATTGAGTTCAGCGCGTTTTTAGAACGGCGTTTGCTGTAACGCCGAACCACTGTCGCATTACCCGACTTGGCAAGTCGAACTTATGCTGGAGTTAATTAATTTGAGTCGAACTTAATTGCAGCAAACGTCGCACTATTCATGCGCCTATTTCAAAATTAATAGATTCGACTAGGATTCGACCTTTGCCCCAGGCCTTAAAATCGCTGTTTATATTAAAGGCGTCTTATAATCGCTGTTTATAAGGGATCTTACAATCGCCGTTTATAAGGAGTCTTATAATCGCCATTTATAGAGCGTCTTATAAACACTGTTTATAAGGTCTTATAATCGCCGTTTATAAGGAGTCTTATCGCCGTTTATAAGGAATCTTAAAATCCCCATTTATAAGGACTTTCACAAGGACTCTTACACTCAACGTTTATTTAACAATTATTCGCCTAAGGCGAAGTAAATATTGGTGAATATCCTCCGAGACAAATTCACCAATATTTACTTTGCCTTCGGCGAATAATTGTCTTAGTATAATTACTCGGGTAATTATCAGAGAAAAACAAGTACCGTCCAAGAAATGTCGATTTTGTTTGTTTGTTTGTTTGCTTGTTTGTTTCAAATCGTCACGCGTCAATGAACAGAGATGCGCAGTCTGCTGATCACATGCTCAATCGAAATCACATGCGCAATCGATAAACTGCACACGGTCTCAAGCAGAATGTCAGTATTTTTTAACTGCCGCTTCATTGAGACGAAGCACTGACTTCTGTGAATGAATGGTGCGTTTTTCCTACCCGTTTACCAAAATAGATGATGTAAAACTCGACCCGAGATCACAAGTGTTAGCAATAGCATTTTATTGCTCAATTTCTTGTTGAAATGATGGCCTCGCCGGTTAACGCAGGTTAACGGACGTTTATAAATTGCCCTCAGAGATAAGCTGCTTCAGGTAGGAATTAAGTCATTTATTGGCTTCACTAAACAAGTATATGGTTATCACAGATGAAAATATTTTGTTGTGAGGCGGTGACTTTAGATGGTGCCGCTCGAACCGACAACAAACTAGTTTTCAGATTATAAAAACTGTTTTCTTTTCTCGTCACTAAAACGTAAAACTTAGAGAGACATTTATTCATCTTCTTTACTTCCATGCTTTCAAATTCTGTCTTAAACTCGTTTTGTTTGTGAAATCATTCTGTTAATAAAGAAAATCTTGCTCGAATTTAACTTAAGCTTAATTTGTTGTCTTCATTTTAAGCCATCGACATCGACGACATGCAATTTACAAGGGTTTTTTATTACAATTAGCAAAATTTTCATATCTTGCCTTTGAAAAGTATCACCTCGGACTTAGCTGCATCTTAAGTGCCTTTCGGAATCGCATTTTCTTTCATCCTATTTACTTCTTTTTCAGAAAAGTCAACAAATTGCTAAGCGGCTATTTTGAAAGTTAGTGCTCCCGCCATAATCACCTCGCGTGAGGTGATTATAGCAGGATATGACGCAATCCTCGATCTAATCAGATCAACAGAATCTCTATAATCACCTGAGTAATTATAGTGAAAGGATATGATCTGTGTATTTATATAGGGTCGTTTGTTGGCACAGAGTTATATACGGTGGTTTTTTGTTATATTACTAGCCTTTTTATTTAACGGTCTGCGCCCAGCTACTGATAATGATCCCAATTTTCGAACCTGTAAGAACTTTTTGTCAGGTTTATCAACATTTATCATTCTATTCAGTCATATTTTTAAAGTCCGACAGCTTTAACGTTAAAACTTTCTCGTCGATGTACCAAGAAAAAGTTCACAAAATAAACGACCTTGCCAGAATTTTTTTAAGTTCCAGGATACTTCGAGACTTCTCTTAATTTTGTTGTTGTTGTCGTTTTTGTTTGTTTTGTTGTTGTTGTCTTTTGTAGGGGGAGGGGCGGATTTCTGATGATTTAGTATTTGTACGCTTTATAACGCGAATTATTTCACCAAGTGTCCTGCATCACCTGATACTTGTGAACTTCCTCATAACTGTAAGCGAACAACTGTAGTTCCCTTTCTATTTCTGTTTTTTCACTTGATCTTACCTGCTACAGTTAAGTACCTAAAAAAGTAGAAGCGCAAAAATTGCTCAAGATCAAATTAAAAAAAAAAGAAAATGTCGACGGGTGTTTGAAAAGGCAATCTATAGCTATTGATAAGAAAAGTAACGCAAAGACAGAAAACGATGTTGCTATATGAGGCAGAACAATTTTAAATATGCGAAATGTTTGTTTTTCTAATAAATTTGCCCATCTCAAAAGCGTTTATGGGTTTGTTGGCTTTTAAGTTTATCAATAAAACTTTAAGCTGCGATTCTTAAATGTATAGGGGAAAATCAACTATGCTGAGTTAGATCTCCCTTTTAAAAGCAGAAATAGCTTGCCGCAGCAAACGTTAAAAGCTCGTCGCTGTAGAAGAAGTGTGAGGAAATATGCATGTAAATCAAAAAAGTGTTGAGGCTGATTCCTATTTCTTCGCTAAACCGAGTTCCTGCTTGTGTCTTCTGCTAATGATGAAATAATTAACTCCTCCAGTTGTGATTGTTGTTCGTAGAGTATAGACACGGGATAAACCCAATAACTGATTTTGATTTAACCTATCTTATAAACAGGTACTTTGATAAGAGCTTGCATCCAACATGAAACTTCTCTCCTGTCTGGTTATCCTGGCGATAATGGACGTGTGTTTCAGCCAGTGTAGAAAAGCAAATTGGTGGAAAGCATTTGACAAGAAGGGATGGGTCAAATGTGGTTCTTCCACCGAGTACCTGACCGGTTTTTACAGAAATAACAACCGGGGAAATAAAGATTATATTCAACTCCTGGAAGAAGGAAGATGCTGTAAGGCTCTTTCGCCAAACCAAAATCAGCCGTCGACCTGTACTAATGCCAACTGGTGGAAAGTTTTAGACAGGTCAGAGACATTTTTGGATCTATATAAGGTAACACCCATGCATAATACATGAACTGCTGATGGATAACATATGCTAAAAGATCGTTTTAGGAATTCATCAAATCCAGGCCAACTACAAAGTTGTTCTTCTGTTTTGGCTTCGCAGTTTAGTGGGTCATACGGGCTCGAGTACCGTAAGGAAGTAAGTTTTTGCCATTACCCTGAGCTTGCCCCCCAACAGTTTAGCAGGGAATAAAATGACAACGATAACAGGTTTAAAGCAACATGAGATGACATTTTTTTTTTCAGCGAGAAGAAGTGGGCTGTTTGTCCAAATGGATACTTTATGCAAGGTTTATACCGTACTACTGGCGAAAATCTTCACAACATCGAAGAAGGCCGTTGCTGTAAACCCAAAAATTTGCCGAACACCTACCTTCACTGCTACCAGAAAGACGTGAGTAAGTCCTTCGACAACAAAGGCTGGAGCAAATGTGATACAGATTATTACATCACGGGTTTCTATAGAGGAGGCTGTAACAAGCTGTACTGCATCGAGAAGTTCAAGTGTTGCAGTATGTACGATGGTTGTAAAATGGCCAATTGGTGGGGAGCATTTGACAAAGCAGGCTGGGTCCAGTGTGATTCATCAAAGCATTACATTACAGGGCTGTTTCGAAACGCTAATCGGGGTTCAAATGACAAGATCTATTTACTAGAGGAAGCAAAGTGCTGTCCAGCTCCTGCGCCAGACCAGAATACGCCTTCAACCTGTATGAACGCCAACTGGTGGAGAACCCTTGACAGGTAAGGAAACTCTGTATTTTGATGGCACGAATTGGAGTTTGGGAAGGCTTCAGGAATTGTTTGCAGGAAAATGAATTGAACACCAAAGTACATTTTATTAGAGCTAACAGAATTCACTTTTCGTCAGCGTTAATTGGCTGTTTGAAGGGCAGCGAAAAACTGCGTAAGGAAATTGAAAGCAATCTCTTTAAATTGTCTGCAAAATAACAGTACTTTCCACGAAGGATCAAACGTTGCTCTAATTTAGTTTCCATAGCGCAACTGGGAAAAAGAAATTTCTGAAGCGTTTGCACAAACTCAACCTTTCTTACCCATATTGCTTCTTTTCTTTCCATCGGTTATCTAAGAAAAATAAATCTATAAAATGCGCAATGTAAATGGAAGCCTTTCAACAAGAAAAATGCTGAAAATTAGGGGTTTAGTTTGTAATGGTATTTGAATTCAAACAGTAACATCGGGCACAGCGTCATGCTCATTTCCACTTTAAAGCTCGAGCTTGATGACGGACAATTTTAAAAGTGTAAAAATAATCGGGGTTTTTTTGGTAATAAAATCGTGTTCACGCGGCTTTTAACTTTGAAATTGGTGTAGGTAAAATTGAAACACATTTACAGTTTTGTGGTTGTTGTTGTTGTTGTTGTTGTTGTTTTTACTCTTTAGCACAAACGTTTGGGCCGTTTGCCCAACTGGTTACTATGTGCAAGGTTTCCAACGGAGCTCTGGCGTCTGGTTACATAACATAGAAGCTGCTAAATGCTGCAAGCCAGATGGATTTCCAAACAGATACGAGAAGTGTTATAACGAGAATATCGGGGCTTCGTTTGACAACATTGGGCTCAGCAAGTGCAAGAAAAGCGGTTATTATGTGGCTGGAATCTACAGGGGAGGCTGCGACAAATTGTATTGTATTGAACAGCTTAAGTGTTGCAAGATGAACGTTGGTAAGTAACTGGTTCTGGTTCTGCTTTACTTGTATGTTGAGAATTTTGGCGACTAGATACTAATAAAGGCGGTTTTGCATCAGGAGAACCTGGGTTCACGCATGCTTCCATTTGCCATACATTGTACTCTCTTGATAAAGTGACAGCCCGAAAATTTTATCCTCTGTTTACAGAATTAAGAGCCCAAAAAAAATCTGTCCTCGAATTAGCGAGCTCTAGAACGTCATTATCATCACTTTGAGAGAGAAAATGTTTAATTTTGATCTGATTTTTATAATAATAATATAATAATAATAATAATAATAATAATAATAATAATATTTATCCAGGGAGCCCACTCGCCTTGGCGGTTTTCAGTGGGGCCCTGCAAATTAAAAATAAAATAAAAAGTAAAATTACCTAAAAAATGATTTCACAAGATCAAACGAATTTAAAAATAGCTAAAAATCATCATTCACAAACTTTTGATTTGATGTTTTTAAAGTCATTGTCTAAGCTGTTCCAGTCCCTAAACACGGAGCGATCCTATAAAAGGGAAGGACACGCCCCCTTTGAAGCGCTTTGTTGGCTTCTTAACGGATCAGTATAATGGTGGATCACGTCGGTAACGGTCGAGGAAAAAAGAGAGAAGAATTATCGTTTGTAAAATCGAAGAGGGAATCGATTTATCAATAAAAATAAGCTAAACGCTAACTATAAATCTTGTAAAACACCAGAAATTAGCGACATTAACGATAATAACGGAATAATCAAGTTTCGTTGCCTTAATCGAAAGATTATACGAAACTTACCTCGAAATTCGAAATCCTTCTACCAAATACACAGTACAAAGATCTAAACCATTATAAACTGAAGCCTGCGACGAACTGGACATTTGTATCCATCTGAACATGCCGATAACCAAAACGAGTCTGTGTTGTTCGCCAAAACTGGTGGAATTTTCAAAATTTGGCAGTTTTCCGCTAAACGACTGCTCGAGTCGTCATGTTGGGTTCAAGTTCATTACCGCTTGTGTATCTATCGATCATGTACGTGAAAACTAACTCTACTTATCTGCTGGAAGTGGCAGTAATAAATTCTAAACTTCTATGCACAAATTTAAAAATAAAAACATCTAAACACATTTCGTACGTGATCATGCATATTTGCATAATTTGCTAATTCGAAAAATCACCAAAGCTATAAACAAAACACGACCTGATGTTGCTCTCATGTATCTTATGGATGAAATGATAATGGCAATGGCTCTCACATCAGTATTAAAATTAGCCAGTACTAAATATATTCTAAGTTTATACAGTAAGCAATAGAGAGGCCGACTTCAAAAAGATTATCAGCTCCGTCGTCTTGCGTGCGATCGCTCGCCGCTTGAGACACTTCACTTTTCTCCTCCGTTGCCCGCTTCGTTGTTTCTTCTAGGCTTTGCTTCCGCGACTTTGTGTCTTTACTTAGATCTCCCCCACTAAACGACACAAAGGATCGAAGCAATTCCATCTCGGAAGTCGGTTTCAGAAGAACAACCTATTTCGAGACAGAGTTTGTTTACGAACTTTATCCTAATCAATTCGGAAATATCTCGAAAGGATAAGATTTTACCAGCCGATAAATGAATTTCGGATCTCAAAATAGACGGATAACTTAACTTTCTAAATTCTTCTCCTGTAGCCATATTTGTTGGATTGATTTTGAACAAAATAATTCGAACTAAAACAGTTTTTCCACCGACTCGTCATGTCCTTTCGAATCGAAGTTGCGGGAACTTGAACGTGCTAAAATAAGACCTTTGGTAATCAACCAATCCGATACGCGCGTTTGGGATTTTTGATTGACAGTCTGAACCGTTCAGCCTGGTCTTATAGGATCGCTCCGTGTTTAAAGGCTTGATAAATAAAAGTTTGTTTGCCCCAATTAGTACACACGAGAGGAAGGTGTAAATCGTTACTTCTACGAGTTAGATAAGAATGGAAACTACTATTGCGTCTGACGTCAAAGGCGAGAGGAGTTCATTTTTATTGAGAACGTTTATGTCCAGACGAGCGTTCAAATGAAGGGAATAAGGCGAATCCGCTTTCGGCAACTGAAGATGGCATCAAGAAAAGCTTTGGTTTTATTTGCTTTTAGATCTTACTTGGATGTCATCAATAAAAATTTTATGATACAGCAAGAACTTTTAAATGGTTCAAGATTAACGACATTTTCCCAAAATGTCTATTAATTTTCATTTCCCTTTTTAATTTTTATTTATTAAACAATGATTTATACAGAAGGTGTCCAGTTGAGCAGGTCTGGTGTAAATGGAGTCCTATATTTATATCAAATTATTATTGATAGTACGGGCATAAGTTACATAAGAATAACACAAGGCCTACTCTGGGACCTTAAGTAGCCGTAACTTTGGGAGACTTAGGGCGATTTAAGGCAACTTAAGCAAAACGGACTGTAAAATTGAAGCGATATTAAGCAATTTGAGGCGAATTAAGGCGATTTTAGGCGATTTAAGGTGACTTAGGGAAAAGTTTTTACAAGGTGCAGTGTGTAAGCTAGACTATTGTACATGTATACTTAGGCCTATTAATATACCGCAGTGGGCATATACAATTTGTCTTGTTTAGGTCCCACATGGAACTCTTAACCTTAAGGGAAAACAGGATGTTCTTGCCTGTGAATGATTTATTGTAATCCGCCAATCAGGGAACCAAGCCTAAAAAGGCATATAGCTGTTAAGATTACCGAGAAATTACCCAGGCCTCGTCATCACAAAGATTTCAAGTCCTTAGTACAGACACCCCAGTTCTGGCTCAGAAAGGCCTTCAATATTATCTTAACTAATAAGCATAGACTTGAACAAAATCTGTTCAAGAAAGGAACTAAAATATTGCCTGGATTGTTATAATGCAAGCATAATGTGTCTTATGTATCAGGAAACTCCATGGGTGATCATGCCCGGAAAATTTGATATGATGCACATTATGCCCACAAGTGAACACATCTGGAATTTTTTGATACATAATTCATCTAAGAAGATGATTGATCAGTAATAAATATGTAAAGAGTATCACAAATCACTCAAACAATCACAATGATATATTTAATACTCAGTAAGCTTAGCGAGCTTATATCAAGTAATTTATCAACTACAGCACAGCATTTTGTTACGTTCACTATCAATATAACACTTATGTCAATGGCTGAATTCCTCCATGCCAAATTCCACTTGCTTTGATGGCCGTCTTTGCTAAATTCATACCAGCTTTCAACCAGAAATCCAGCTATAAATATGTTGACACGCCTCCTTCGGTAGCATTTAACCTGTTTAAAAGAAAATATGTACCGTTCAGTTGATGACAATATAACAGAACAAGAATACGCAATCACAAATTCACAAAAATGTACACATAAACAAACCTGCAGCTGAAATGAAAGCATGCATTCGTGCCGCCATTTTAAAGCCGATCGTCCCAGTATACATTTCTTCATCTCTATTTGTTCCCAGTGCCCACGCTACTTTCAAACACATGCAACTTGTGAATTCCTGGATTTATTTTAAGAGATTTTGGAATTTTTTCCAGTCGCTTAATGGTCAATTACAGGAATCATTTTGACAATGAAGAATTGCAGCAAGAAACTGAATTCAATGTATGTATGAAATCAGAACGAGCTTTAGCTGGTCCAGACGCCTGGCGCATTTCAGCTTTTCCGTTTGTTTACAAATGCTTAGTCAGATGGTTGTTGTGAAATAGACACTCATCGCGAATAGATTTGGCACGTCAATATCCAGAAGTTATCCTTTCTTACAATTATGTACTGTTCGATGGCACCTGATTAGTTTTCCAATCAGTAAGTGACTGATAGAATGGGTTTACCTTCATACAGTGTGCACTTAAGCTTATAAAGTTTATATTTATTCTTGATAAGAGACAATGACTCTTGACTTTAATTTAGGACCTAGCTAGAAAAAATTATTATCTTCCTGTTAGAAAAGAAAACCTTATTTCATTTATTTGTGTTATCCAAAATATTCCAATAAATAGTTAGTGTAGGAAAAGGTTTCCACAAATATGTTCATGCTTTCCTTTCCATGCCTCAGTAATTGCACATGACTTAAGCCTCGGCACAGTTTGAATTCATACCTGCTTTAAAACACGTGTTAGTACTGTATTTTATTTATTCGATTAACTGCCCTGGGCACTTATTATTCTTCCAACATTTTCAGCAAGCCAGGGCATTTTTAGAGAATAACAAGACAAGGGAAAACAAGTTTACTTCGCTTCAACAAGACAAAAAAGTGCAAAATCTAACATAAACAACATAAAAGTTCATTGACTATCGTATCTAAAACCAATTTTTTTCAATTGGAACACAACCGACACTCCTCTTACTTCACGCTGGGATAGTGCAGAAATGTATTTTGTTGGGAGGGGCCGGGGCGGGGTGGGCTCTTATTTGACCAGGTCTTTCACTTTTAGAAAGGGCCCTCCAAACCCAGGGGGGATGGTTGATGGCACTATTTAACAAATAAAGAAGCCTCGACTGTGCTCTGTTCTGTTGTAAAGCACGCAGGAAGCGGCTAGAGCACGAAAGAAGTGTAGGGGGAAACACGAGACGTAGTCGAGTGTTTCTCCCTACTTCTTGAGTGCTCTAGCCACTTCCTTAGTGCTTTACAACAGAACAGAGCACAGACAAGGCTTCTTTATTTGTTTTATGATAAAGAATTCTTTTATTTCCCCCCGCATTCACCCTCATTTTCAAAACCAACTCCCTTAACCGAACGAACAGATCTGGCGTCAGCGTGCATCTGTACTCTGATAAAGCACGCTAAAATAAGCCAATCACAATCCTTGTTAGAATGTTTCAAATGATTTGATTGGTTGAACAACACGAAAGCTGTCAGACATGTCAAAACAAGGCATCAAAGTTTACAAACTTTGCTCAGTTCGAATGTAACGCCAGTAGCGTCAGCGCTTCCTCAGTTTTCCCTTTCAAAAATCAGGATGGAAAAGTAAAATTTTCATTGAAATCAGGTGGATTTGTGGCTCGTGAAAATCTGGACGTCATCAACATGGCAATTCGAAAACAAACTGCTTTAAAGCTTGCGGCCGGTAATAAACCAACTGCTGCGCTGTGTTTTGTGAATGAACAACAGTCGAATTCACGGGAGCAAGAGGAGTGCTCGAACTGTTGACACCGTTAGGAAAAGGGCTGCTGTGACTGCTGGGGCTTCCCACTCAATGCACCAGAGAGGATATCTGAACAAGCTGTAAGTTCTTCACTCGAAGGGCGAGCGTTGTAATTTCTGAGGCTTGCTTCACTGCGGTGAGCGGAGGTGGCCATGATGCGGCGTGATAGAACTTGTAAGGATCTTGTAAGCTTATATATTTGTGTATTCGTTAGCTAATTAAATTTTCAGTTCTCTCAATTTTTTATTTGATCTTTTTGTACGAGAATATAGCTAACGAGCGTTTACGAGACCTTTTAACACTTGTTTAAGCTTGTGACATTTTTACATCTTTCGTCCTAAAACTTGAGCTGTCCATTTTATGCTATCTTTGGTGTTTATCGTCTCTGCCTTCGATGTAATTTCGACCATTTCGTCGGTTGACATGTTTGCAAATCTCGGTTTGTTTATATTTCTACTTGGCTCTGTGCTTTAGTCGCTAACTTCTTCGGAAACTTCACTTTCAATCACCGTGTTATTTGTACTGTCTTTTTACCTTGTATGCACACAGGATGGTCTATGTCCAGCTCGCTTACGTTTTCTAGGTTATATAACACGTCTGGATCGAAAAATTATGATAATAATAAATAAATAAAACCGAGAGAGAAGTCCAGGAATTTCACAAACAGGGTGATGGCGTGACACCGTTGCTCCGTACCCCGTGCATCTGTACTCTGATAAAGCACGCTATTTCAACCAATCAGCGCGCGCGTTATATCGAAATTCTATTATAAATAATATTACGACTATCAGTTGAGTCACTGACAGAGATCAGTAACCCAATGAATACACTATTATGGAAAACAAATTCATATATTTTTTTTTTATTGAAATGGGGAAATTATTCCTCTAGAGGAAATTTGAGCTTTTTCTAATGTAAGCGAATTTTAAAAGTCCGGAAGGGGGGTCGGGGGTGGCTCCCATATAAAAGTGACATGGATAAACTCGAAAATTTTTAACAGAAGCCCTAAAAGGTATCAGAATTCTGTTTTGTGGGCATCATCTGGACAATTTTTTATCATTTTATTTAAGAGGTACCATATCTGTTTATTGACATTTACTGCCTGTCATATTTTTTGGCTCATTACCCTAAAAGGTACCACAATGTATCTAATGGGATTAATTTATTTTAGATTTTAAGGGGTATCAAACAACAAACATTAACCCCTAAAAAATATAGCGATCACCCCCATCAATTTCATATGAGATTCCCCCCTGCCGGGGGTATTTGAGACGACTAAAGGCGACTTTAGGCAATTTTAGACGACTTAGAGTGACTGAAGGTCCCAGAGTAGGCCTAACACACATATTAACATGTACAAAATCGCCAGCTAGAACGGATGGACAAAAATCATTGGCATTTTAAGGATTTTACTACAGCTCTTTTGAGGGTTCAGTGACATTGTGCTCCTAAGGAGTGGTTTCCAGGTTTCTGTCCCATTAATTAGAAAAGAAACGTGCAACTTCTTAGTTCTCGAGAATGGGAGTTTTAACGAGTTCCTCGCTGGTCCTAATTGTATGAAGAGTGGACGTCACTGAAAAGGATTAGAGAGAAAGTGGTTCATTTGTATATATTCAACAATTATCCATCATTAGCTTCAGACATTAGCAACATGTTCCTTGCTGCTATAATCATGTCGTCTACCCAGATAAGCATAGCAACAAGTCTACTTCCAACATGTTTGGTATACACACAATTATCAACAGGGCTTTGAACAAAACTGTTTTCCAACAAGAAGCAGTGTAGTACATGGTTCCAATTCCTACACGACTGCTTTAGGCCATACAAAGATTTGTTCAATTTATACAAAAGTCTCCCTCCACTCCTTGACGGAACTTCAAAGCCTTCAGCTTAATCCATGTAAATCTCACAATCAATAGAGACATTAAGATATGCAGTTTTCACATCCATTTGGTGTAAAACCAAATCATGTTGTGCAGCCATTTGCATTAGCACACGCAATGATGTGAGATTAGCAGTTGGTGCAAGGTTTCTTGAAAATCAACACCTCTCACTTGGAAGTAACCCTTAGCAACAAACCTAGCGTTTTTCCACTGTAGCTAAAAGCAAAATACACCGTCTTGTTAATCCTTATTGTAATGATCTTCACATCAAATTAATGTTTACCACGTTTAAATTAAGAAATCGTTTGTCAGTGAAGGATTCTGTCCCTAGAGACCTCCGTTCACGTGTGATGCTAACAGCTCATATATAGATTATATTTATTAGGGCAAATGGCATATTTCTGTGCTGATCAATAACGTTATTTTCAGATATCGACGAATGCTTGGCTAATCCATGTCAGAACGAAGCCACGTGTGTTAATCTTCCTGGAAGTCACCGCTGTGTCTGCAGGAATGGATATTCTGGATCCGACTGTGGGAAAGGTAAACTTTATGTTAGTCTTTTCAGTTAGTGTAAGAGTTTCAATGATGGGTTATCTTACGTATTAAATTTATATAGTTTTACAAAGGTTACAGGTAACACTTTACCTAAAGCTTTGCTTAAGAAGAAGCGTAAAACTCTCGAGAAAGAACGTTCAAAGAAATCTAAACTGAGAAGAGCAATCAAGCGTAATGACATAATTATCAAAATGAAAGAGACATCTGTGTGCTTGTATTTCTGGTATTAATTCTAAAACTAAACACAGCTACTCAGATACGTAAATACAGTGGATGTAAGGGATAGGGTTTGGTTATGAAAAGTTGCAACTGCGATGTAATCAGATATTGAAATAATATTTTGATAGAATGATAGAGCCTAGCTTAAGAATTAAATCAAATTAAAATTAAAGCAAATCGCGGATGTTGACCCATTTTTTAAATGAAAAAAATTCATATATAGATAATATTTGTTAGAGGAATGGTCTATTTCTGTGACCATGAATAACGCGACTTTCAGATGCCGACGAATACTCGCATAATCCATGTCAGAACTGAGCCACGTGTGTCAATACTGGTTACAGTGGCGAAACAAATAGAAACCTATGAGGTTACTTTTTGGATATAATAAACGGACTGCTAACACAGATTGAGGCCCATTTTATAATGCTAAAATCTCATATATAGATTATATTTATTAGGGCAAATGGTCTATTTCTGTACTAATCAATAACGTTATTTTCAGATATCGACGAATGCTTGGCTAATCCATGTCAGAACGAAGCCACGTGTGTTAATCTTCCTGGAAGTCACCGCTGTGTCTGCAAGTCTGGGTATACTGGATCCATCTGTGAGACAGGTAAACTTTATGTTAGTCTTTTCAGTTAGTGTCTGAGTTTCAATGATGGGTTATCTTCCGTATTAAATTTATATAGTTTTACAAAGGTTACAGGTTACGCTTTACGTAAAGCTTTGCTTAAAAAGAAGCGTAAAACTCTCGAGAAAGAACGTTCAAAGAAATCTAAACTGAGAACCTCAATCAAGAGTAATGACATAATTATCAAACTGAAAGAGACATCTGTGTGCTTGTATTTCTGGTATTAATTCTAAAACTAAACGCAGCCACTCAGATACGTAAATACAGTGGATCAAATGAAAACATGGTACAACATTACAAAAACATCCAATAAGGTATAGGGTTTGGTCATGAAAAGTTGCAACTGCGATGTAATCAAATATTGAATGAATTTTTTGATAGAGTGATAGTGCCTAGCTTAAGAATTATATTAAAATTAAAGCAAATCGCGGATGTTGACCTATTTTTTTAATGCCAAAAATTCATTTATAGATTATATTTTGTTAAAGGAATAGTCTATTTCTGTGATCATGAATAACGTTACTTTCAGATATCGACGAATACATTACTTGCACGTTATATTTCGGACGTTTAATTTTCGGACACTTTTTCCCTCATTTCGGACAATTTTAAGGAAAAAATTTCGGACACTGCGCTGAAACATGCCTAAAGTAAATTTACGACTAAAAAACATGAATTACACTGAAATAAAATCTGTGAAAATGATAGTTTCGCTGTACCTTTAAGATTTTACAGCCGGATACACAAACGAGAAAATTACACAAACTCAATCAAGCTTATGCCTCAAGCAGTGTCTCAAATATTTTCCTTTCCAGTGATAAAAAGAATGACTGAGCAAAGCCGTCTAACCGAATTCTAGCCATATCATGTATATTGGCTTTGAATATGTGATGCCGTCGCCTAGAAAGTACTTTTAAAGTTTTATACTATACTGTAAAAATTTCGCACGCTTAAAATTTCGGACGATTTTATTTTCAGACACTATTTTTGTCCGAAATTAAAATCGTCCGAAATGTTTTCCAAGTAATGTACTCGCATAATTCATGTCAGAACAGAGCCACGTGTGTCAATATTGGTCACAGTGGCGAAACAAATAGAAACCCTTGAGGTTACTTTTTTGATATAATAAACGGACTGCTAACACAGATTGTGGCCCATTTTATAATACTAAAAACTCATATATAGATTATCTTTATTAGGGCAAATGGCCAATTTCTGTGCTGATCAATAACTTTATTTTCAGATATCGACGAATGCTTGGCTAATCCATGTCAGAACGAAGCCACGTGTGTTAATCTTCCTGGAAGTCACCGCTGTGTCTGCAAGAATGGATATTCTGGATCCGACTGTGGGAAAGGTAAACTTTATGTTAGTCTTTTCAGTTAGTGTCTGAGTTTCAATGATGGGTTATCTTACGTATTAAATTTATATAGTTTTAAAAAAGGTTACAGGTAACACTTTACGTAAAGCTTTGCTTAAGAAGAAGCGTAAAACTCTCGAGAAAGAACGTTCAAAGAAATCTAAACTGAGAACCTCAATCAAGCGTAATGACATAATTATCAAACTGAAAGAGACATCTGTGTGCTTGTATTTCTGGTATTAATTCTAAAACTAAACGCAGCTACTCAAATACTTAAATACAGTGGATCAAATGAAAACATGGTGCAACATTATAAAAAAAATCTAACAAGGGATAGGGTTTGGTCATGAAAAGTTGCAACTGCGATGTAATCAGATATTGAAATAATATTTTGATAGAATGATAGAGCCTAGCTTAAGAATTAAATCAAATTAAAATTAAAGCAAATCGCGGATGTTGGCCCATTTTTTAAATGAAAAAAATTCATATATAGATAATATTTGTTAGAGGAAAAAGTCAATTTCTGTGACCATGAATAACGCGACTTTCAGATGCCGACGAATACTCGCATAATCCATGTCAGAACTGAGCCACGTGTGTCAATACTGGTTACAGTGGCGAAACAAATAGAAACCTATGAGGTTACTTTTTGGATATAATAAACGGACTGCTAACACAGATTGAGGCCCATTTTATAATGCTAAAATCTCATATATAGATTATATTTATTAGGGCAAATGGTCTATTTCTGTACTAATCAATAACGTTATTTTCAGATATCGACGAATGCTTGGCTAATCCATGTCAGAACGAAGGCAGGTGTGTTAATCTTCCTGGGAGTCACCGCTGTGTCTGCAAGTCTGGGTATACTGGATCCATCTGTGAGACAGGTAAACTTTATGTTAGTCTTTTCAGTTAGTGTCTGAGTTTCAATGATGGGTTATCTTCCGTATTAAATTTATATAGTTTTACAAAGGTTACAGGTTACGCTTTACGTAAAGCTTTGCTTAAAAAGAAGCGTAAAACTCTCGAGATAGAACATTCAAAGAAATCTAAACTGAGAACCTCAATCAAGCGTAATGACATAATTATCGAACTGACAGAAACATCTGTGTGCTTGTATTTCTGGTACTAATTCTAAAACTAAGCGCAGCTACTCAAATACTTAAATACAGTGGATCAAATGAAAACATGGTGCAACATTACAAAAAAATCTAATAAGGGATAGGGTTTGGTCATGAAAAGTTGCAACTGCGATGTAATCAGATATTAAAATAATATTTTGATAGAATGATAGAGCCTAGCTTAAGAATTAAATCAAATTAAAATTAAAGCAAATCGCGGATGTTGACCCATTTTTTGAATGAAAAAAATTCATATATAGATAATATTTGTTAGAGGAATAGTCTATTTCTGTGACCATGAATAACATTACTTTCAGGTGCCGACGAATACTCGCATAATCCATGTCAGAACTGAGCCACGTGTGTCAATACTGGTTACAGTGGCGAAACAAATAGAAACCTATGAGGTTACTTTTTGGATATAATAAACAGACTGCTAACACAGATTGAGGCCCATTTGATAATGCTAAAATCTCATATATAGATTATATTTATTAGGGCAAATGGTTTATTTCTGTACTAATCAATAACGTTATTTTCAGATATCGACGAATGCTTGGCTAATCCATGTCAGAACGAAGGCAGGTGTGTTAATCTTCCTGGGAGTCACCGCTGTGTCTGCAAGTCTGGGTATACTGGATCCATCTGTGAGACAGGTAAACTTTATGTTAGTCTTTTCAGTTAGTTTAAGAGTTTCAATGATGGGTTCTCTTACGAATTAAATTTATATAGTTTTACAAAAGTTACACGTAACGCTTTACGTAGAGCTTTGCTTAAGAAAAAGCGTAAAACTCTCCAAAAAGAAGGTTCAAAGAAATCTAAACTATCACGCGTAATGACATAATTATCGAGCTGAAAGAGACATCTGTGTGCTTTTATTTCTGGTATTAACTAAAACCAAACGCAGCTATTCAGATACGTAAATGCAGGGGATCAAATGAAAACATGGTGCTATGTTACAAAAAATCTAACAAAAGAAAGGGGTTTGGTCATGAAAAGTTGCAACTGCGATGTAATCAGATATTGAATGAATTTTTTGATAGAATGTTAGTGCCTAGCTTAAGAATTAAATTAAATTAAATCTTAAGGAAGTCGCGGATGTTGATCCATTTTTTTAATGCCAAAAATTTATATATATAGATAATATTTGTTAGAGGAATAGTCTCTTTCTTTGATCATGGATAACGTTACTTTCACATATCGACGAATACTCGCATAATCCATGCCAGAACTGAGCCACGTGTGTCAATATTGGTTATGGCAGCGAAACAAATAGAAACCTATGAAGTTACTTTTTGATATAATAATCGGACTCCTAACACAGATTGTGGCCCTTTTTTTAATGCTAAAAACACATATATAGATTTTATTAATTAGGGCAAATGGTCTATTTCTGTACTAATCAATAACATTATTTTCAGATATCGACGAATGCTTGGCTAATCCATGTCAGAACGAAGGCACGTGTGTTAATCTTCCTGGAAGTCACCGCTGTGTCTGCAAGTCTGGGTATACTGGATCCATATGTGAGACAGGTAAACTTTATGTTAGTCTTTTCAGTTAGTGTCTGAGTTTCAATGATGGGTTATCTTCCGTATTAAATTTATATAGTTTTACAAAGGTTACAGGTTACGCTTTACGTAAAGCTTTGCTTAAAAAGAAGCGTAAAACTCTCGAGAAAGAACGTTCAAAGAAATCTAAACTGAGAAGAGCAATCAAGGGCAATGACATAATTGCCGAACTGAAAGATACATCTGTGCGCTTGAATTTCTGAATCAAATGAAAACATGGTGCAATATTACAAAAAAAATCTAATATATATATTTAGCCAAGCCTGAAAGCGAAGCTCCACAATTTCTTTTTAATAGCATTTATATACATGTATAAATGTAATAACGTTACAAATTCTTCATCCTTTCTTGAGTTATATATATCTGAAGTGCATATAAAGCAAACTTTTTACTCGTCAGTGGAAAATGTTTTGAACGATAAGCTGTTATTGTTAATCGTGCGAGATTACATTGCTGAATTCTGATGACGTTCGAGGGCATAAAACCCTATAGATGAAATAATTACGCTCTCTTTCAAATATTTCTTCTGTGGAAACTATTAATGCATTTGTATAAAGTTTAAAATGCGTACAATAAAGGAAATTTGGCCACCAAGTAATGTTTCCGCCCGTGCAATTTGGCAACTCGGATAAAAATAAAAATTTTTGTTTCAAAAATTTATTATTCTGTAAATATTCCTCGTACAGAAATATTTATAGTCTCATAATAAACGTTACAAGAAAAGAAATAAAGGAAAAATAATGTTTAGTTATGGTTCGAAATATTTGAGCGTTCACTTTAAAATTAGGGCGTACTGTTTACAAATATGCGCTGGGAATGAATTACACAAAATGTTCAAAACTATTAATGACTCTTGGAATATTTTTCTCAAAGAAATAATTCTAGTCTCGAACTAAAATTTAAGAAAAGAATACAGGAAAAATATCGTTTGGTTGTGGTCCGAAATATTTATACGTTTACTGCGTGTTTACAAATGTGTCCTGCGAATGAATTACACAAGTCCAACACAAAACATAACTCTGTGAATGTTCAAAATTAATTTATGCACTAATATTTGTCGAATGGCAACGATTTAAGTATTTTTGTATAATTTGAAGTATGTATACATGTTTGTTTTCAACTGACATTTCGCCTGTTTGTTCGTGGCTCTCGGGTTGCAAATTTGCTTCTCAGTCACCTGCTTTCTCGTCATATCTACAATCCTGGCCAAAAATTCCCGGGACAGGAACACAAAATAGCATTGTCAGTGAACATTTTCATTCTCCATATCTTAAGCCAGTCTTCAACATTTTTATTAAGCTGTCTTTGCAATTTTTGGAAAGCCCCCCTCCCCCCAAACAATGTTGAGCGCAACTGGGATTATTCGGGCTGTAGATAAACTCAGCATCTTAACAACATTGCTTGGGGGTGGCGGGGCGGGGGAACAGTTCGTGATTAATTTTGCAAATCGTCCCATTATTTTTGGCCAGGATTGTAGTTTGACAACATATTCAACGAATACAAGAAATTAGTGTTCTTCAAAATTCTCGTTTGTTTTCCTTAAAGAAGTAAGCCATCCCATTTCCCGCTGAAAAAACGCGGGTTGCCCGACAAGTTGAGTGTGACATTTAACGATGGCTTACATAGAAAGGCGGACGTACGTACGTACCTACGGACGCCGGACGGACAGTGACGTCATAACCAAAAGTTTTCGCATATATGGGTTTACCAAAATCTCTTATCACTGGGGCTCCGCACCTTCGGCGCGCGGAGCTCTGCTAACAAGGGATAGGGTTTGGTCATTAAAAAATGCAACTGCGATGTAATCTGATATTGAAAGAATTTTTTGATAGAATGATAGTGCCTAGCTTAAAAATTAAATTAAATTAAATTAAATTAAATTAAAGTTAAAGCAAATGGTGGATGTTGACCCATCTTTTTATTGCCAAAAAATCATATCTAGATAGTTATATTTGTTAGAGGAATAGTCTATTTCTGTGATCGTGAGTAACGTTACTTTCAGATATCGACGAATACTTGCATAATCCATGTCAGAATAGAGCCACTTGTGTCAATATTGGTCACAGTGTCGAAACAAATAGAAACCTATGAGGTTACTTTTTGATATAATAAACGGACTGCTAACACAGGTTGTGGCTCATTTTATAATGCTAAAATCTCATATACAGAGTGTGTGCACGGCGGCCATGTTGGAGGACTAAAACAATAGAAGATATTTGCATAAAAAATAGAATATATTTCCCAAAGGAAAATCATTGTATTGTTTCGGTTCTCTAACATGGCCGTCGTGCACCTACTCTATAGATTATATTTATTAGGGCAAATGGTCTATATCTGTGCTGACCAATAACGTTATTTTCAGATATCGACGAATGCTTGTCTAATCCATGTCAGAACGAAGCCACGTGTGTTGATCTTCCTGGAAGTCACCGCTGTGACTGCAAGTCTGGTTATACTGGATCCATCTGTGAGACAGGTAAACTTTATCTTAGTCTTTTCAGTTAGTTTAAGAGTTTCAATGATGGGTTCTCTTACGAATTAAATTTATATAGTTTTACAAAGGTTACAAGGGACTGGTAGAGAAGCCTACGAGGAAACGCAGAAATAAAACGACTAAGATCTTTAATGTCATTTATCATAAATGTTCTCCACGGCCGAAGCCTCCTGTTAGTGTAGAACTCGTTGCGTTAGAAGTTACTGCTGTAATTTTACGTCAGGTTATAAATAGCATCTTGAGCGCTTACATTTTTTGGTATAACAAGACTCTATGAGAACATATACTTGGGCGTCGTTGTATTAGGAGAATCTGAGCATGCACGTTAGTTCAGCTCGCTGAGATCAGAGTCTAAGGCATCACTTTGTATTTGCGATAAACGTGATGGAGTTTAACCGAAAATGTCACGCAAAAGATGAATAAACAAAATAAAACATTACTCTCTTACTAAACTTGTCGGGTTTTGTAGCCATGAAGTGCATGAAAGGCAATGATGAATTTTATCGACAAAGGAGTATTTGTGGTTCCAGTGGTAACGATGAATTTTTGGCGACAGAGGAGTATTTGTGCGAATACCTTTCCATCCTGATACCCTTACTTTCTGGGCTTTCCGTGACAGATGTTTCAGCTTTTTCACTGGTAACACGATTTGCAAAAATAAATTCGCTTGAGGAAATCTCAATAAAATTACGTTTATTTTCACTGGAACACCATTTTCATTTGGTAGACTGGGTACAGTAGCCTTCATAGTTTTCTCCAACATATCACTACGATCATCAAACACACTTTACAACATTTTTTGCTGATGATGCACAATCGCTAAAATTGCGCTTGTGGGACATGCCAAAAAATATTTAAAAAAAGCGAGTATAAATTAATACAACAATCAGAAAAATCACTGCATTTAGCACAAGAGGTACGAAATTGGAGCAACTGTTTTCCATTTTGCTTTATTGACAATCTGTCCTTCGTCCATTTGGTATCATTGAATATCTCTTGCTTTTTCTTTGAGCTCGCGCACCGACCCACTCCGAAAACGCTCAACATCTTTTAGTGCGGGTCTACCGTGAACGGCGTGTGTATTGGTATGTGGAATGAGCGTACTAGACGACATTTCTTGTCTCTTTAACTTAGTCACGCCTTCTAAGCAAAGCAGCAACGCAATATCGACTTGCTTGAATGTCAAAAACCATCATTTAGTCACCAATCAGATGCCTCTTCAAACCGCGAGGTAAACAAACAAACAGTGTTTAATCGTTATCACTCCAGAAATCACGCTCAGATCGCATTTTGTCTCACAGATTCATTCGTTTATTCAATTTGCATCAAAGGTTTTGTTATGGGTATCCCTCGATGCGATATAACTAGCTTAAATTTACCAAAACAAGCAAAAGCGTCCCGTTCATTCCATAATTGACTGCTACGTGCTCGCTCGCTGTTTTTAGAGAGCAAACGTGAGATTCGCGGTTTTGTTTTCTTGAAAAAATAAGTACAAAGACGAGAATAGTACAAAATAATTATCACTTTTGATGCTAACGCAACACTTCCGAAAAACTGAAAACAGCGAGCGGCAAATGAAGTACAAATATAGTTACTTGCTCATCTCTGCCCCTGTCTCTGCCATCAAAACAAAAACCCCTTACGGTCTCAACTCGTAAATCATTGCTTACTACTGTTTTATCGACACATTGCCGCATTTAACATGTCACCCAGCTAGAAAGCACTTTAGATTTTTAATTTTGTCCACTGATAACTTGGTTGAATCACTCAACACCGTGAAGCTCCTGACGCATCACATTTCGCATCGACTGGAATTCATCCTTTACTTTCCAGAAAATTAACACCACTACTCGGGAACACCAGTATCTTACATATCAAAAATATTAGCTGCGAAGTTTATGAATACTACTACGTACCCATACCACGACAACTTAAACTTTGTCACGTTCGCGATTCATCGACAGATACAGGAGAGATACAGCAACAGTCCCAGACTCGGCCAACATGTAGCGCACGCACAGTAGACCCCTCTTTGCCATTTGAGACTTACGAAGAAATCCTATTTTATAACTTGGGCTCTGCCCAAGTAATAAACGGACTAAAACCGGGTTTTGACCTTTTTTTGTATGCCAAAAAATCTGTATACAGATTATACTTAGTAGAGCGAATGACCTATTCTTGTGCTCACGAATAACGTTACTCTTAGATATCAACGAATGCTCAGCTAATCCATGTCTGGTGTTAATTCTAAAACTAAACGCAGCTACTCAAATACGTAAATACAGTGGATCAAATGAAAACATGGTGCAATATTACAAAAAAATATATAACAAGAGATACGGTGTGGTCATGAAAAGTTGCAACTGCGATGTAATCAGATATTGAATGAATTTTTTTTGGAGTCCACATAAGCGATATAGAAGAAAATTCACATTTTGGACGCGAAAAGTGATTCTGAATTCTTCGCGAATTTTTGTAAAAAGGTGTTTCAATCTCAAACATTCTGCAATGTAATGACTTTATAAGCCTGTAAATCAAAGACGCTGTTATTTCGAGTTACACATGCTTTGTTTGATACAAATGAAAATCGAGTATTAACGTCATTGCCAACAATGCTTTAGGCTGTAAGGTAATCGATCATGAAATTTTGTCCACTTCTTGAAAAATCAGTCTTTTCAGTTCATCGTTCTGTTATTGATAATGACGATTTTCTTACTTTACAGCGATCAATGGGTGCGAGCTCAGTCCATGCAAAAACGGAGCCACCTGTGTGGATCTTGTTGGAAGTTATCGCTGTGTTTGTGCGTCTGGGTTTATCGGAGTGACCTGTGAAGGTAAAGGTTTACGTACTTTGATTTTTTTCCTACCTATCGGAAGTTAAACTCGTGATGTTAATTTCATTCGCTACCCTCACTGTAGTATTGTATACCCCGTTATTACTGTTTACTTGACTTACTTGAAGTTATAACCCAGAGACTAATTCTCACGCGTTGTCATTGGGCAAAAAAGTCACGTGGTACAAATATCAGACGAAAACAGTCATCCGATCTGACAACAGTCGCCCGCTTTTTTCCACAAGAAAAACAAAGAAAGAATATCGCAATCTTAGGTCTCAATGGTAATCCAATCCCACTTAAATAAATATATCTTATTCGATGGTTTTACATATAATATGCGCGGATATTTTGCGAGTTGCGAAGTAAAACTACGGGCAATGTCCGCGCGTATTATACGTATTAAGAGATTTATTATTCCACCACAAAAAGGTTTTGCTATTTTGGCTTCACTCTTCTGGTAAGAGAGTTGAAATACAACCCGGCTTTATCTCTCCATCAGTAAATGGCGCGTGCGAATGACGTAAATAACACAGAAAGCCAGTGAAATGTGTTTGCTCGTTTTTGCTCTGTTGTAAACGGGTCAAACCGGGACACCACACTTCTATTTTGGGCGTTCTCTTGACCTTATTCGATGAAATGACAAAATAGTGGAATAATAAAACCTAGTAATCTAGTTACCTTGCATTTATTTTGCCTTTATCGCGCCATAACCATCACGGGCTGTTTTGTCTTTCTATAGTAAAGTGCTTTGGCGTCAGGAATTGATCGGAGGATTGTAAAATATATAAACCACTTTCCGGCTTGCTAGAAACTCATTAATTATTCATACGGTTATAAGCCAATCGGAGTGCACCATTTTGGTCAAATGCATGTATCTTGATACTTAATGAAAATCTAGATCAAGATTACTCCGGTTAGTTCAAAAACTGATGAAAACACTGATCAAGACACTTGAATTTTAATTAGCAACCTCAATTACCATACAATCAATTATTCACTACCGTACTTCGAGAAGTTATTCACAA
>NW_028145426.1:2867500-2897500 GCF_977016875.1 Pavona decussata | reverse complement strand
GTTTGTGTGCTCTTACAATATTTTAACTCGTATTATTGTCAAAAGAAAGCCCATACCTCTCTCTGTAGACTGAATAAGCTGAACAAGATCCCCTGACGAGGTCAATGCCACCATTTATTTGTATAGCCGCCATACAAGTCTGCCATCTTGGATTTTTCTATTTCCAGAAAAGCGTCACAGCTGAACCAAAGTTAATTGCAATTTATAAAGAATTTCTAAAGAAAACTTGCAAATAACTAATTTTATATGAAAAATCTCAACATTTTCTTTGACATAGCAACTTTACTTGTCATACGATACGAAAACATCAGCCTCAACAAGCGCCCGTGGAAGAAATGAACAGCTACTTTAAGTCTTGGCCTCTGATAATAAAAGTGGCAACAGATATTTCCAGAAATTAAGTTTAGAGGAAGTTGACATCCACTCCCTCCTCCTCTTGAACGCCCGAGGGACTAAGACGATTAAAAACACAGTCATCCGCCGTGAGGAATCCGATTTGCACATGAACTCATAGCCAATTTGGTGAACCCGCGTGCCTCGTTGGCTATAAGATCATGTACGACTGTGGAATAATAATTTTGTTAAATTTAGCATGATAACTCATGCTGACCAAATTATTTGATACCCATCATGTCAAAAATGTACGATCCCTCACGTTAACTACACCACTAATTCCCAAGCGCTTTCCCTTTTAGCGGATCATCTGCAACCTACAAAGCATTAGCATCAGTTGCATGCACAACAGACAATCCCGTGCGTCACTTATCTACGCGATCTCACGCTCTTGTTGTTTCTAACCGCAGCGCTGTTTCAACCTTACATATGACATCACGACCACACTCTTTTCTGACAATTTTGATGATATCTCTGACTGGGAATCCCACGTTTCAGCAATGTCATGTTATCCCGTGCTTCCTTAGCACTCTTTTAACCGCCCCGCTATTTCACGTCATTAACCAGAAGTCTGATACATAAGATTGTCTTGGGTTTGAAATAGAGTGATTGAATTGCCCTTTTGGGGTAAGAACAGTCTGGCAAAGCATTCGGTTTTTGATAGTGCAGGGTTGGAAATTAGCGCTCGCCCACTCGCCAATGCGAGTGTCAAGCCCGTCGGGCGAGTGGAAATCGTAGGTTACTCGCCCGTTTTGGCGAGTAGAATTTTCATCTTCAGGAAAATAAAACTGTAACTGACAGTTTTTAACAAAATCTAATCTAAACGTAAGTACTTTTTCACATTCCGAAAGCTTTAGAAACCTGGCACATACGCGCAAACTTCACAAACTTTCTGGTTCGTAAATAAAGAAATGGCTTCTGTTCAAGTAATAATTACGTGAAGTACCCACTATTAGTCATGATACTGCTGGTCATAAACAAACCACACCGCTGAGAACAAAATCTGATGGCGATAGAAATGGACTGAATTATGAATTGGCGACTGTTTAGTGCAGGTTGACTCTCCTGGTCTAGCGTTTTCCCTCGCGTGTTTTCGATTTGAAAATGTGCAGATATTTTCCCGGAGTATCTAAAACTCACAACAAAAAGTTAAGAAACAAACTCCTCAGAAGAAGAGGAGGACGAGGAAGAAGCTGCCTTCAACGAAAAGAACGATGACGGTGTTGGAGATGACGACGAGGGCGGTGTCAGGCTATGAATCAGACGCTGAGATGCCGAAGAAATGACTCTGGAAAAACTAAATTACCTGTAATGTAATAGTAAGCTAAAACAGTGCCTGAAATAAACTAAAACACCAAGAAAAAAAACTATCAACAACAACAGCAAACTTGTTTCCTGTACTTTATTTATTATTATTTTTATTTTGGTGGGGGGGGGGGGGGGGGGGAGGAAGTATTTGGCGAGTGAAAACGTATCCGAGCGAGTACAATCTGAACGTCGCTCGCCCAGAGAGCGGGTGCTGAGAAAGTTTCCAACACTATAGTGTGAATTTTCTAGTCCATTATGAGCATGTCGAAGTTGTGCCCATCATCTTTCCATTTGGTGATTTCTCCTCTAACAGTAATCAGTTGAGATTCGCACGATCTCCCTATTCTAAAACCATGTTGAAAATCGACCAAGATATTATGTCTCTCTCAGTTTCTCATGATGTGACGGTAGATGATATGTTGAACCTTACAACAAATAGATGTGAGGAAGGGTGGTCGACATTTTGTTGGGCAAAGACGATGACCTTTCTTGTATATCGGTACTTTATTGACCGATCGCCAATCTTTGGGATAACTCCCAGTATAGGTGCAATCTCGGCCGCTGTCTTCTTAAGGACTCTTATGGGGAGTTGGTCAGGACCATTTGCTTTCTCGCAGTTCAGGTCGTTCATTAGGTTTTGTACCCCTACAAGAAAGATGTATAGGTCGTCGATAGTCGGGGCGCGAGGGGTCTGCTGGTGTCTTGCACCGTGAATACAGTTTAGTACTATTTGCTAAGAATTTTGGCCTTTCTTTTGCTTTCAGAGATCTCTTCCACAGCGGCCTTAAGCACCGGTATACCCATTTGTTCTTTTTTCTGAGACCTGATATATAATGGTAATTGAACTGAGTGGAGTGCAATTTGGTCTAAAATCATACGCACGATTTAAAAATCGAACGAGCGCGCAGCGCGAGTTTGATTTGAAATCACAATTACCACTTGATTGCACCTAATTTGAAATCACAGAGTATCGTTGTCAATATTAATATAATATTTTTGTTACTTCATTTCCATTTTGATGGGCTAAAGAAAGGATGCGATTAAGAGCAAAAATGGTGCAATTTGGGAATAAATCGCACTTGTTGAGAGCCAATCAGATTGCAGAGATCACCAGCAGTGATTTCAAAATGGGTGTAATAAATAAAAGACCAGAATCGCTTGCCTATGGTGAACAGTCTTCTCCAGATGCATCTAGTTCCAAAAGGTCATTGATAAAATTGTCATGGGCTTCCCTTAGCTTGGCTTTTCTGTGCTGTCTAAGTTTCTTAAATCTGTTCCATTCACTTGGGTTGTTAGTCTTCTTTGCTTTGTTGTAAAGCTTCTTCTTTGTTTATATTTATTTATATACATTATTTAAACAGAAATTCCAATTCAGTTCCAGTTCTTATGAGGTTCTTAACTTCCTTAGTGATGTAGAGAAGGTGCCATCTACAAGATGTTTATTTTCTTGGGATATGCTTATTTATGGAGTCTGACAGGCCAGCAATGAATGTGCTCCACAGATTTTTGACAGGCGTGTTTTCAGTGGGCTCTTTGAATGAGCGGTGATAAAGATCTTTCATATCTTCTTTCACTCCTTCTATGTTGTCTCTTTTGAATAAAAATATCTGTCTTGGTTTCTTCTTCGCGGGTTTAGCCATGATGTTAATCTCAGTGATAATAATACTATGATCGCTCATACCTGGGTAGACCTGAACTTGACATTAAAGTCTCCTGCCAGGAATATCTTGGGTAGACAAGATCCACGCTTTGGGATTTTGTCCAGCGAATATCCAGGTTCGTAAACATTATCGCTGTCGTTGTCAGTGGGTCGATAGTCACAACCAGTTTGCAAAGTCTAAGTCCTTGAACATTAATTTTCATCCAAATAAGCTCACATGCACATCGAGTGATGTTTCAGGTGTTGCCAAGTAGTTGCTGTGAATTGCAATGAAGACTCCCCCACCTCCAGGTGCTGGTCGTTCTTTCCTACGCACATAAAAATCTGATGGGAATATTTCAGCTATATGATAATCTGCATGAAGATGACTTTCAGTTCCACATATTATGTCCCGGCTGTGAAACTGGAGCTTTTTGTTGGTAGATCGGACGCTGCAACAGTTAACCGTCATAACCTTTAGCTACTTTTACTTTGTTTGTAGTATAATAGTCTAGTATTCTACTTTTGATGGTCTGGTGTTGAGCAGCAAGGTGTCTGGACAGGGCTTCCATTATCAGAGGGAGTCGAATTTGCATTTGATATTTCAGGATTCAATTGGGCAAGCGGATCAAACGAGTTCCGGTGAAGTTTTAGCGCCGCTGAATGAATCGAAGAGGGACGACGAGAAACTTGGTAGACCACAGTTTGTACAAATCCAAATACATGAGCTGTTTGCGAGCGAGTCGAGGATATGGTCACTCATAGCACAACATTGAGTGTGGTACCATTTATTGCCGTAATCGCACTGGATGCCACGTTGGTTGCATTTTACAGTCACATATACCACAAGGAAACCTCCACTGTGGACCAGGATTGTAGAATGAGTTGTCGCCACAAAGCATCAGAAGGCAGTAGAGAACCTTAATTTGGCATGACTTTCAAAATTGCGGACCTCGTCTTCATTTTCGAATGCGAAGAGAATGTTGCTTCTAATCCTACGCTGAATGCGCTTGGGAACGTCAAAACATGCGAAGGAGTTAGCGGTAAACATGTGTAAGATGATTGTCTTGTATAATAACACTTTGAGACCGTAAATAGATCACTAAAAGAAATAAAATACCGGCTGGACACAAGCTTTTGTCCGCAATACTTGCTAGTCCCAGTCCTTCAAGACCCAATGCCACAATGAAAGATTTATACCGTACAAGTGGCAACAATCTTGGCAACATCGAAGAAGGCCGTTGCTGTAAACACAAAAATATTCCCAAGACCTACTAAGCGTGGGTCAGTCCTTCGACAACAAAGGCTGGAGTAAATAAATTAATGCGATTTCTTCGGCGAATAATTGACGAAGAATTTATTCTAACAGAGAGATCGAACCAGTATCAATTAACAATTGATTCATGCGTCAGCGTGCTTCATCGAGATATGAAGCACGCGGGAAGTTTGGAGAGCACGAAAGATGCGTAAGAGTTGCTCGAGGCGTAGCCGAGAGCAACTCTAGCTTCTTGAGTGCTCTCCAAACTTCCCAAGTGCTTCATATCTCAATGAATGCACAGCTGACGCATGAATCAATTGTTTTATAACATTTTCAACGGGGTAGTTTTTAAACCCGTTGATTCTAGGTTGACCAGAGGTTTCCCAAGCATTCAGCCAATGTGCAAAATGGTAATAAACAACCCCATGTTCGGCAAAAATACACATCTTACAGGGTAAAAAAGGCAACACCCCTTTGGTCTAAAGTAGTTAAAGTTTCTAATTATGGAATAAAATACACTGGTTGCCAATTAAAAATTTTCCAAAAAACAAACTTGAAAATTTAATCCTCGCGTTTAATACATCACTTACATGGGAGAATTCTTTCCGCTTGCAAGGACATGTCGGTTTGTTTACGCAAGATTTACGCAGTTGTCACGTCTAATGAATGAAAATAGAAAGAAAACAGACAACTGAAGCTTCCCTAAATGAAAAATTTATTCAGTTAAGTCTTCGTTCTAAGAAGCAAAGGCGTACAATTTTTAATCCGAGACGATAAACGCGCAAGTGATTTGAAGTGAAATTGCAAGTCCATTTTGAAGTGAATTTGTCGAACCGTGTGCACGGTTTTCAAAAATTTCGCAAAAAAAAAAACTGTTAGGAATACGAAGAAGTGGTCAAGTAGAAAAGTATATTTAAGTACAAATTCACAATCAAACCTGTAGTTTCTTGTGAATTGAATTCCCACAAGTACTCGAACGTCACCAAGAAAGTTCGTGGCTTATAATCAGTAAATAAGTCTTAATGATCTGAAATGTCCGCTTGCTGATCGTCGGCTGGATAAAACAACAATATGTCCTTGAAGCACAATTTCTTCGCCGTTAATTATCGGATTTCCGCTTTTGAAACTATCGAGTATTCCTTAGCAGTTTTTCTTTCAGTTTCTCGTTTCGAAAAGGTGTCTTTTCCCTCTGAGAAAGCGAAATTGGCGCCTGAAAATTAATAGTTTTGCGAGACACGATGTCACGGGCCTTGTTCTCTTTTTTCCTTTTCTTCAGGTTTTTTCGGGAGTCAAAAACTCTAATCCCAAAGAAAAAGTGGGAAGAGCTTCTTCATCAGCTGATTCCCTTGTTGTCATCTGTAGTTAAACGTTTTGCTGAAGATTTCTCCCGTTTTTGAATGCAAAATGGAGAAAGTCACTCACCGAGTTCTCGAGGCATTTGTTTTCTGACGTCATCAGCGTGCACAATAGGAATATGAAGCACGCTCGCGCAATTGAATTAGATTGCACAAATTTACTAGCTATGTTATAACAATAATTGTTATTATTAATTGTATAAATCGAAGGGTCATAGCAGCGAAATGTTCTCAGTTTCCTTAGCAAGGACAACTTTTTTCACTGCGAGAGTTTTTAACGGCTATAACATTCTCAGTTCATCCATAAGTCACATGCATGCAAACTATTTCATATAATCATCTCCTGTCACAACCTACATTTCAAAGAAAATGAAAGAATCATTTCACTAAAACGTTTGATTCCAAGAAATATAAAATTATAATTGTTCAAGGACAACAGTTTGCTCGTCACCCTTAACACTTAAATCCACACAATATTTTTCTTTTGGTTTTAATGAAGTATTTAAATTAGGTAATTTTACTCCATTTGATTATTGTCTTGTTTATTTTTTTTTATTTCCAAGGACAAAAAACATACTCTAATCTCCGTTAAATAAGTTTTCCAAGGGGAACTTAATGACAACCAACAAATTGGTAGCCCCACTTAGCTCAATTTGAGCTGAGACCGTTTTTTGCTTATTTTAGGAGTATGAAGTTTTACTAAATTGGTAAGAATTTATTCGAGGTAAAAGGACAATTATTACTATCCTTCTAAGTTGCGCGTTTATTCTGGACTAGTCAGTGTTTGCTCAGCTTTTCTGTTTAACATATCGGCCTCAAAGTAATGTCATCCCTGGGAAAGGCTTCCCTTATTTCAGCGGCATAAATAACACTGCACACGAAAAAAAACATTTTACAGAGAATATTTTTGTGCCACTTGGTTGTCTGATAAGAAACGAGACGAAATCACAACTAATTTACTTACAGTTGAGATCACTGCGTAGGAAGTGTTTATTCAGCTTTGACTGCTAACTCACGCAATAGGCGAATTAATGAGACCATTTATCTGGATAACACATTTAATCGTTTACTGCTGCCAACCGACCGCAGGGCAAACTCAAAGGTACTACCTTGTAATACTAAACTCTTTTTCTTTTATTTCTTCTTAACATCCTTCTAGAACTGGTCACACTTTTCCAACTTTTTTCTAAATTTTTGCTTTTGACCTTTGGCGATGCTGTCTAAGACATTCGTATGTTCATAGATATTGTAAGTGTGCGTACGGTATATCTTCTTTACAAAGCTTAAAACACGAATCTGTTTGGACAATGTGAAGAGTTAGAAGAAAGTAAGTAAATTAAAACTGGTAAGAAGTACAACCTCGTTTTAACAAGGTTCCATATTTTACAAAATACTGTCGAGGGGCGTTTACTTCTTAGCGATTCTTAATTTCACCGAAAAAAACTCAGACCCACACGAGTCGAGAAAGGTTTAAGTAGTCGAAACATTGTTCCTGTTTTAAATGTCACTTTCTTGGTAATACAGGAGACTTCACTTTGTTCATAAAAGACCACATAAATATGACAACGTTTATAAAGAACTTTAGTAAATTTCTGATTAATCAACTAGTACTGCAGTTTCCAAGGCTGGCGTTTTGATCGGTTTATTACTCAGCGTAGGAGCTAAAACGTAATTAAAACCAAGTAGACTCGATGACAAAAACCATATTTGTGCAAACTCGCTGTCAGTTAATTCATTGCTCGCAATCCAACCAAGAGGCAACACAAAAGCGGCCGAAATTAAAACTGTAGCAATTTTCGGATCATTATCAGTAGCTGGGCACAGACCCTTATAATCGCCGTTTATAAAGAGTCTTACAATCGTCGTTTATAAGGCGTCTTAACACTCAAAAAGACTCAATTCTAGCGAAACTGTTCATTTAATTATGTACATTCTTTTGTTTTACTCCATCTCATTTTATTCTCATTTAGTTTCACAATTTCTTTTCTTTTTATAACGTTACTGAATTTACAATAATTTACATTTGATAATGGTGACATATCGTCTCCGAAACGTCATGTTTTAATCTCGCTACTTTTTATTATTTAATATTTATTCTTTTTGATCGCCGATTTTAATGAGTCTTAAAATCGCCGTTTATTAGGAATCTCAAAATCGCCGTTTGTAAAAGTCTTATAATCGCAGTTTATAAGGAGTCTTAAAATTGCCGTTTATAAGGAGTCTAAAAATTGTCGTTTATAAGGCGTCTTATAATGGCGTCTATAATCGCCGTTTTTTAATTAGGCTTAAAATCGCTGTTTATAAGGCGTCTTATAATCGCCGTTTATAAGGAATCTTAAAATCGCCGTTTATGAGTACTTTTACAAGGACTCTTACAATCAACGTTTATAAGGAATGTTGGAAGCTGCAAATGATATAAGGGCTTTTCTAAACCACGTATTTATATAGGTTTGTTTGTTGGCACAGAGTTATACGGTGGGTTTTTGTTACATTACTGGCCTTTTTTATATAAGGGTCTGTGCCCAGCTACTGATAATGACCTGTCAAAACTTTTTTTCAGGTTTATCAACATTTATCATTCTTTTCAGTCACATTTTCAAAGCTCGACAGCTTCAACGTTAAAAATTTCTCGTCGATGTACCAAGAAAAGGTTCACAAAATGATTAGCCATACCCAAAACATTTGTGCTCCACGATACTTGTTGTTGTTGTTGTTTTTGTTTGTTTTGTTGTTGTTGCTGCTGCTGTTGTTGTTGTTGTCTTTTGGAGGGGTAGGGGCGGGGTTCTTATGATTTAGTATTTGTACGATTTGAAATGCGAATTATTTCATCAAGTGTCACGCACCACCTGACACTAAACAACTAGTTCCCTTTCTATTTGTGTTTTTCTCTAGATTTTACCTACTACAGTTAAGTACCTAAAAAAGCAGAAGCGCAAAAATTGCTATAAATCAATTTAAAAAAAAAAGGAAAAACGACAGGTTTTTGAAAAGGCAATCTATAGCAATTGATAAAAAAAAAGTTACGCAAACTGACAGGAAACGATGTTGCTAATTATGTAGCAGAACATGTTAAATATGCGAAATGTTTGGTTTTTTGTTTTCTTTTTTTTTTAACATGCCCATCTCAAAAGCGTTTATGCGTTTGTTGACTTTTAAGTTTATTAATAAAATTTAAGTTACGATTCTTAAATGTATAACAGAAAATTAACTATCCTGAGTTAGATCTCCCTTTTAAAAGTAGAAATAGCTTGCCGTAGCAAACGTTAAAAGCTCGTCGCTGTTAGGAGAAGTGTGAGGAAATATGCATGTAAATCAAAAAGTGCTGAAGCCGATTCCTATTTCCTCACTAAACCGAGTTACTGCTTGTGTCTTCTGCTAATGATGAAATTATTAACTCCCCCAGTTGTATTGTTGTTCGTAGAGTATAGACACTGGATAACCCCAATCAGTGATTTTGATTTAACCTATCCTATAAACAGGTACTTTGATAAGAGCGTGCATCCAACATGAAACTTCTCTCCTGTCTGGTAATCCTGGCGATAATGGATGTGTGTTCCAGTCAGTGTAGAAAAGCAAATTGGTGGAAAGCATTTGACAAGAAGGGATGGGTCAAATGTGGTTCTTCCACCGAGTATCTGACCGGTTTTTACAGAAATAACAACCGGGGAAATACAGATTATATTCAACTCCTGGAAGAAGGAAGATGCTGTAAGGCTCTTTCACCAAACCAAAATCAGCCGTCGACCTGTTCTAATGCCAACTGGTGGAAAGTTTTAGACAGGTCAGAGACATTTTTGGATCTATATAAGATAACAGCCATTTTTGGATCTATATAAGATAACAGCCATGCATAATACATGAACTGCTGATGGATAACATATGCTAAAAGATCGTTTTAGGAATTCATCAAATCCAGGCCAACTACAAAGTTGTTCTACTGTTTTGGCTTCGCAGTTTAGTGGGTCATACGAGCTCGAGTACCGTAAGAAAGCAAGTTTTTACCTTTACCCTGAGCTTGCCTCCCAACAGTTTAGCAGGGAATAAAATGACAACGATAACAGGTTTAAAGCAACATGAGATGAAATTTTTTTTTTCAGCGAGAAGAAGTGGGCTGTTTGTCCAAATGGATACTTCATGCAAGGTTTATACCGTACTAGTGGCGAAAATCTTCACAACATCGAAGAAGGCCGTTGCTGTAAACCCAAAAATTTGCCGAACACCTACCTTCACTGCTACCAGAAAGACGTGAGTAAGTCCTTCGACAACAAAGGCTGGAGTCAATGTGATACAGATTATTACATGACGGGTTTCTATAGAGGAGGCTGTAACAAGCTGTACTGCATCGAGACGTTCAAGTGTTGCAGTATGTACGATGGTTGTAAAATGGCCAATTGGTGGGGAGCATTTGACAAAGCAGGCTGGGTCCAGTGTGATTCATCAAAGCATTACATTACAGGGCTGTTTCGAAACGCTAATCGGGGTTCAAATGACAAGATCTATTTACTAGAGGAGGCAAAGTGCTGTCCAGCTCCTGCGCCAGACCAGAATACGCCTTCAACCTGTATGAACGCCAACTGGTGGAGAACCCTTGACAGGTAAGGATGCAGGAAAATGAATTGAACACCAAAGTACATCAAAGATCAAACGTTGCTCTAATTTACGTACTTATGAATTTAGTTTCCATAGCGAAACTGAGAAAAAGAAATTTCTGAAGCGTTTGCACAAACTCAAAATATCTTACCCATATTGCTTATTTTCTTTCCGTCGGTTATGTAAGGAAAATAAATCTATAAAATGCGAAATGTGAATGGAAGCCTTTCAACACGCAAAATACTGAAAATTAAGGGTTTCCTTTGTAATGGTATTTGAATTCAAACAGTAACATCGGGCACAGCGTCATGTTCATTTCCACTTTAAAGATCGGTTTAAATAATCGGTTTTTGTTTTTGGTAATAAAATCGTGATCACGCTGCTTTTAACTTTGAAACTGATGTAGGTAAAAGTTAAACTCATTTACAGTTTTGTTGTTGTTGTTGTTGTTGTTGTTGTTGTTGTTGTTGTTGTTGTTTTTACTCTTTAGCACAAACGTTTGGGCCGTTTGCCCAACTGGTTACTATGTCCAAGGTTTCCAACGGAGCTCTGGCGTCTGGTTACATAACATAGAAGCGGCTAAATGCTGCAAGCCAGACGGATTTCCAAACAGATACGAGAATTGTTATAACGAGAATATCGGGGCTTCGTTTGACAACATTGGGCTCAGCAAGTGCAAGAAAAGAGGTTATTATGTGGCTGGAATCTACAGGGGAGGCTGCAACAAATTGTATTGTATTGAACAGCTTAAGTGTTGCAAGATGAACGTTGGTAAGTAACTGGTTCTGGTTCTGCTTTGTTTGTATGTTGAGAATTTTGGCGACTAGATACTAATAAAGGCGGTTTTGCATCAATAATAATAATAAACAGAAGAACCTGGGTTCACGCATGCTTCTATTTGCCATATATTGTACAACCTTGATAAAGTGACAGTCCAAAAATTTTATCCTCTGTAAACAGAATTTAGAGCCCAAAAAAAAATCTGTCCTCGAATTACTGTCAGTAGCAAGTTCTAGAACGTCATTATCATCACTTTGAGAGAGAAAATGTTTAATTTCGATGTGATTTTTTGCGAGAGGAGTTCATTTTTATTGAGAACGTTTATGTCCAGACGAGCGTTGAAATGAAGGGAATAAGGAGAATCCGCTTTCGGCAACTGAAGATGGCATCAAAAACAGCTTTGGTTTTATTTGCTTTTAGATCTTACTAGGATGTTATCAATAGAAATTTTATGATACAGCGAGAACTTTTAAATGGTTCAAGATTAACGACATTTTCCCAAAATGTCTATTAATTTTCATTTTCCTTTTTTATTTTTATTTATTAAACAATAATTTATACAGGAGGTGTCCAGTTGCGAAGGTCTGGATTAAATGGGGTCCTATATTTATATCAAATTATTATTGATAGTACGGACATAATTTACATCAGAATAACACACATTAACATGTACAAAATTGCCATCTAGAAGGTATGGACAAAAATCATTGACAGTTCAAGGATTTTACTACAGCTCTTTTGAATTCGAGGGTTCAGTGACATTGGCCTCCTAAGGAGTGGTTTTCAGGTTTCTGTCCCATTAATAAGAAAAGACACCTGCAACTTCTTAGTCCACGAGATTGGGAGTCTTAACAAGTCCCTCACTGGTCACAGTCCTAATTGTATAGTTATGCAGAGTGAACGTCACTGAAAACGATTAGTGAGAAAGAGGTAAATTTGTTTAAATTTAACAATTATCCTGCGAAATCGGGCGTAATATCGAGCTGGCTAACATCAGGTGAAATTCCGAGCATAGTTTAATTGCAGAAGTTTAAGTATATCGCAGAATATCTCTTGTGTACAGACGACGAATGTTGAATGCACCAATACCATATTTGAACAGTGTTAAAATAACACTTCATGATAAGAACAGCGTGACAGTCTCTCCTTCGAATAAAACAACAAGTAAATCTGGATACACTGGCAACAACTGTAACACAGGTCAGAGTAATGAATTGTTAATTTGCACCCTGTTTTTAGACTACAACATTCGTCATGTCTGTGAAGTTCTTATTTACATTTTAAGGCAAGAAATTACAATGGGAAAAAGTTAATTATTCCTAAATCCAATACATTTCAACAAAATACTAAAGTTAATAGCTTGGGTCTCAGCTCCATAATTTTAGATACTGCTTTAGATCTGGAGTGTTGAAGAAGCATACAAACATCCCATTCAATGAGAAAAAATTAACTGTTACTTTCAATAGCACAAGAATGTATTCAGATTGTTCTCAGTAACAGAGACAAAAGTTATTATTATTGCAGCTTTCAGCTATCTTTTAACTCATGCTAACGTTTTCAGATGTTAACGAATGTTCTCCCGATCCTTGTAAGAACGGAGCCAAGTGTGTGGATCTTGTTGGAAGTTACCGCTGTGATTGTAAATCTGGATATACTGGTGGCAACTGCGAAACAGGTCAGATGAAAGACATGTTCCTTTGTTGACCTCTAGGAGGGCAAGTTTATTTTTGCATAATGAATGTTCTCCACTAGCCACTAACATTATGGCACCATGATGGATCAGAGAATTAAATCTGCAGTTTAAAGGAGCAGTGACACTTTATTGTGTGTCATTTTGAATAGCCAAAACACATAACTAAATGTTTTAAAAAATGGTTCAGTTTTGTTAACAATAACCCTACGCGTGCACAGAGACTAGTATTCATTATGTCTGGCTGTGGATGGCTAGGATGGAAATGGATTGCAACTTGAAAAAAATGGCCAATATTGTCAAGTTCTTCCTGTGTATTGCGGAAGAAGTCGCTAAAAACTGACTGTAGATTGTTCTTCCTCGGAGAAATACCTTAATATTTTCTTCATTGTGCTCTAACAGCAATTTTATGCTAGGAAAAAGGTCTTTTGTGAAATATTTGGGCAGTTTTGACAAAAGTACAGCAAAATCAACGTGACAGTGCCCCTTTAAGATTAAGTTCTTGGAAGCTCATGAACGAGGGAACTGATTGATACAAAAACTATAATTGGGGTAATTTTAGCAATTTTGATAATTTTAATCCACGGACTATCGTTTAAACTGCACACGAAAAGAACAATGTTCAGCAGTTATCGACTTTAAGCAGAAAAAGCACGTGTTCACCCCTTTCAAAGTGGACGGAAAGAACTAAGAACTGAGGATAGTGCTAGGGTTTTAGGCCTCACTCTCTCCAGTGACCTTAAGTGGAATAAACACATTACTGAGTCAATCAAGCGCCTATACTTCCTCGTCCTTTTAAGAAGGGCCGGTGTACCATCTGAGGATGATATTAACTTTTATTGTGTAACTATAAGACCAGTTGAGAATGGTGTATTATTCCAGAAAGTGACACAGGCATACTCGGAAGAAAAACCGAGTACTCCTATCAGGAGTCAAACCTAAGACCTTCCGATTACTAGTTCGGATGCTCTACCACTGAGCTACGGAGACTCGTGGGAGCTAAGGCCATTAAACTAAGTTCATGGGACAAACATCCTGCGTACTGCTAAGATTTGAATGTCGAACGTGTGGTATATGAAATAAATGTGATATTATATTTCAAGCCTGGTGAATGAATGAGAATGATGTATTATTCCAAAAAGTGACACAGGCATACTCTAAGAGGCATACTATAAGACCAGTTCTTGAATACAGTGCGCAAGATACCTTACCGAGGATATCGAGAGGGTATAAAAGAGAGCTATGTCCATCAGCTGTCCTGGCCTGCCATACCGTGACGGCCCAGCTAGATTTGGTTGTCTACTCTGCATGATAGGCGTCAAGAACTTCAACTGGCATTTCAAGTATTTACTTAAAACCGAGTAAAAAAGTCATTTATTTCTTTTCCAGGGCGTTGTAAGCACGGGTGCACATCGCAGGAATGAATGTGCGCTTGTAACGATTTGTGCACATGTGTGACAGGTTATAAATGCACTCGGAATTTATTTTTACGAGTTTGCCTGTGTCATTACTGAATAATACATCATTCTCATTTGTCCATCAGGCTTAAAAAAATTACACCACATTTCCTTTCATTGCGCATTTGCCACTCATTGACATTCCTATCCTAGCAGTATGCAGGATGTTTGTCCCATGAACCTTGTTTAATGACCTTAGCTCCCACGAGTCTCCTGTAGCGCAGTGGTAGAGCATCCGAACTAGTAATCGGAAGGTCTTAGGTTCGATTCCTGATAAGAGCACTCGGATTTTCTTTTTCCGAGTTTGCCTGTGTCATTACCGAATAATACATCATTCTCATATGTAGCAAGCTTTTTAATAGTATCTATAGCCCGCTAAATAGTTTACACAGCCTGTTGCCTCCTAAGCATGAAGCCATATACAACACGAGGAGGAAGCGCATTAATGACCTATCACACATGTGCAGAGATCGTTACAAACGCACATTCATTCCTGCGATGTGCGTCCCTGCTATAACAATGCCCTGGAAAAGAAATAAATGACATTTTTACTCGGTTTTCATTAAATACTTCAAATGCCAGTTGAAGTTCGTGCCACATGATTTGAAACGCGTGCAATTATTGAGACAGAAACAGATTCTTTTAAAGGGACCTTTTTAAAATATTTCGCGTATTGTCGGTATAAGTCGTTGCACTTCGAGTATACTCTTTACATTAATTCATACTGTATAACGTATTCTGTACCCCACAACAAAAAATAAGGAAATAAGAGACCACGAGACAAATAAAGAAAATATCTTCCACTTCGTCGAGCATCGAGCCCGTAATCTCGTAACTCACAACATTCCTCGTCAATTTAACTTTCCATTTCCGCAATTACCGCCATAATCACCCACGACTTGCACCTGTCTGGCCTTATAGCTCAGTAGGTAGAGCAAAGGTTGATGAAATCCAAAGGTTGTGAACTCGATTCCCTGCCGCGCGTGGCCTCTCATTTCCTTACTAGGGCTAACGTTCAGTTTGAAATTCACGGCTTAAACATACAGTACAGAGTCAATGATCTGATACATGACTTTTGAATCGTAAACCATCAGAGAAACACAGCAAAAAAAATTAGTTTTCTTCTTAGCCGGGATAATCGCCGCTTTTATGCAAATGGCATAGTTGAATGTATTTTTAATGTCGCTTCTTCGCATACCGATTTTCAGATATCGACGAATGCTCGCCTGATCCATGCCAAAACGGAGCGACGTGTGTGGATCTTGTTGGAAGTCACCGCTGTGATTGTAAATATGGATATACTGGCAGCAACTGTGAAACAGGTAGCAACTGAAATAAATGTTATGGTATATTTTAAGTCTGGTGAACGAATGAGAGTGATTTATTGTTCTAGAAAGTGACACAGGCATAATCGGAAAAAGAAATCCGAGTGCTCCTATCAGGAGTCGAACCTAAGACCTTCCGCTTACTAGTTCGGATCTCTACCACTGAGCTGCAGGAGACTCGTGGGAGCTAAGGCCATAACGTTATAAGCCCACGACTTGCACATGTCTTGCCTTATAGCTCAGTAGGAATAGCGCAAAGGTTGAAGAAATCCAAAGGTTGTGAACTCGATTCCGTACCGCGTGTGGCCTCCCATTTTTCTTACTTGGGCTAACGCTCAGTTCGAAATTCACGGCTCCACTTTACAACTTTAACATACAGTACAGAGTCAATGATCTGATACATGACTTTTGAATCGAAAACCATCAGAGAAACACAGCAAAAAAAATTAGTTTTCTTCTTAGCCGGGATAATCACCGCTTTTGTGCAAATGGAATAGTTGAATGTATTTTTAATGTCGCTTCCTCGCATTCCAAATTTTTAGATATCGACGAATGCTCGCCTGATGCATGCCAGAACGGAGCCACGTGTGTGGATCTTGTTGGAGGTCACCGCTGCGATTGTAGATCTGGATATACTGGCAGCAACTGTGAAACAAGTAACAATCTTAAATTTATGCTATAGCAATAATCGTTTGAAAAACAGGGTTCTTCAGATGAGCGTACAATCTTGCTTACAGTTTGGCCGTTTTCTGTGATTTCCAAAATTAATTATTTAGTTTCGCTTCTTTGTATTCCAATTTTCAGATATCGACGAATGCTCGCCTGATCCATGCCAGAACGGAGGCACATGTGTGGATCTTGTTGGTAGTCACCGCTGTGATTGTAAATATGGATATACTGGCAGCAACTGTGAAACAGGTAGCAACTGAAATAAATGTGATGGTATATTTCAAGCCTGCTGAATTAACGAGAATGATTTATTATTCTAGAAAGTGACAGAGGCATGCTCGGAAAAAAGAAATCCGAGTGCTCCTATCAGGAGTCGAACTTAAGACCTTCCGATGTGCTCTACCACTGAGCTGCAGGAGACTCGTGGCAGCTAAAGCTATAGCGTTATGAGCCCACGACTTACACATGTCTTGCCTTATAGCTCAATAGGTAGAGTAAAGGTTGATGAAATCCAAAGGTTGTGAACTCGATTCCCTGCCACGTGTGGCCTCCCATTTCCTTACTAGGGCTAACGCTCAGTTTAAAATTCACTGCTTCACTTTACAACTTTAACATACAGTACAGAGTCAATGATCTGATACATGACTTTTGAATCGAAAACCATCAGAGAAACACAGCAAAAAAAATGGTTTTCTTCTTAGCCGGGATAATCACCGCTTTTGTGCAAATGGAATAGTTGAATATATTTTTAATGTCGCTTCCTCGCATTCCAAATTTTTAGATATCGACGAATGCTCGCTTGATCCATGCCAGAACGGAGCCACGTGTGTGGATCTTGTTGGAGGTCACCGCTGCGATTGTAAACCTGGATATACTGGCAGCAACTGTGAAACAAGTAACAATCTTAAATTTATGCTATAGCAATAATCGTTTGAAATATAGGGTTCTTCAGATGAGCGTACAATCTTGCTTACAGTTTGGCCGTTTTCTGTGATTTCCAAAATTAATTATTTAGTTTCGCTTCTTTGTATTCCAATTTTCAGATATCGACGAATGCTCGCCTGATCCATGCCAGAACGGAGGCACGTGTGTGGATCTTGTTGGAAGTCACCGCTGTGATTGTACATATGGATATACTGGCAGCAACTGTGAAACAGGTAGCAACTGAAATAAATGTGATGGTATATTTCAAGCCTGCTGAATTATCGAGAATGATTTATTATTCTAGAAAGTGACAGAGGCATACTCGGAAAAAGAAATCCGAGTGCTCCTATCAGGAGTCGACCTTAAGACCTTCCGATGACTAGTTTGGATGCTCTACCACTGAGCTGAAGGAGAATCGTGACAGCTTAGGCTATAGCGTTATGAGCCCACGACTTACACATGTCTTGCATTATAGCTCAATAGGTAGAGCAAAGGTTGATGAAATCCAAAGGTTGTGAACTCGATTCCCTGCCGCGTGTGGCCTCCCATTTCCTTACTAGGGCTAACGCTCAGTTTAAAATTCACTGCTTCACTTTACAACTTTAACATACCGTACAGAGTCAATGATCTGATACATGACTTTTGAATCGTAAACTATCAGAGAAACACAGCAAAAAAATGTTTTTTTTCTTAGCCGGGATAATCACCGCTTTTGTGCAAATGGAATAGTTGAATGTATTTTTAATGTCGCTTCTTCGCATTCCAAATTTTTAGATATCGACGAATGCTCGCTTGATCCATGCCAGAACGGAGCCACGTGTGTGGATCTTGTTGGAGGTCACCGCTGCGATTGTAAATCTGGATATACTGGCAGCAACTGTGAAACAAGTAACAATCTTGAATTTATGCCATAGCAATAATCGTTTGAAAAACAGGGTTCTTCAGATGAGCGTACAATCTTGCTTACAGTTTGGCCGTTTTCTGTGATTTCCAAAATTAATTATTTAATGTCGCTTCTTCGCATTCCAATTTTCAGATACCGTCGGATGCTCGCCTGATCCATGCCAGAACGGAGCCACATGTGTGGATCTTGTTGGTAGTTACCGCTGTGATTGTAAATATGGATATACTGGCAGCAACTGTGAAACAGGTAGCAACTTAAATAAATGTGATGGTATATTTCAAGCCTGGTGAATTAATGAGAATGATGTGTTATTCTAGAAAGTGAGGCAGCCATACTCGGAAAAGAGAAATCCGAGTGCTCCTAATCGGGAGTTGAACCTAAGACCCTCCGATTACCTGTTCGGGAGCTCTACCACTGTCTGATCTACAGGAGACTCGAGGGAGCTAAGGCCATTGCCTTATAAGGCCACGACTTGCACCTGTCTGGCTAATAGCTCAGTAGGTAGAGCAAAGGTTGATGAAATACAAAGGTTGTGAACTCGATTCCCTGCCACGTGTGGCCTCCCATTTCCTTACTTGGGCTAACGCTCAGTTTGAAATTCACGGGTTCACTTTAGGTCTTAGGTTCGAGTTCTGATAGGAGCATTAGGATTTCATTTTTCCGAGTATGCCTGTGTCACTTTCTAGAATAATAATTATTCTCATACATTCAACGGGCTTGAAATATACCATCACATTTATTTCATGTATCACACGTTCGACATTCAAATCCTAGCAGTATGCAGGATATCCACGAGTTTCCTGTAGCTCAGTGGTAGAGCATCCGAACTAGTAATCGAAAAGTCTTAAGTTTGACTCCTGATAGGAGCACTCGGATATCTTTTTTCCGAGTATTCCTTTGTCACTTTCAGGAATAATACATCATTATCAGGGAGCAACTTTAAATTTATGCTATTACAATAATCGCTTGAAGAACAGTTTTTGATATGAGCGTACAATCTTGCTGAAAGTTTGGTCGTTTTCTATTATTTCTAAAGCAAATGATTTAAAGTCAATTTGCACCACGGTTTGTTTTCATTGCATGCTTTCTCGCATTTCAATTTTTAGACATCAACGAATGCTCGTTTCATCCATGCCAGAACGGATCTACGTGTGTGAATCTCGTTGCAAGTTACCGCTGTGATTGCCCATCTGGATTTTTCGGAGTGAATTGCGAAGGTAAATATATTATAAGCATACCATTAAAGCACGAGTAGCGCTTAGAACTAATCCAGGTTAGCTTCTATGACAACTCATAGGCTTGGCCAAAATGGAAGAAAAATAATAGAGACAGTAGCATGTTTTGTTTTCCGAAAGCAAAGATTACCCACTTTATCATTCTAATAGCTCTTTGTCCTGAAACGAGTAAGTGGAAGCGAGGAGTAGTGTTTTGCGCAAGTTTAGTATGCTGTGATAAAAGAAAGTAAAACATCCAGGTTTGTGGCAGGTGCTGCTGAAAATACTCAGCTTGCTGGAGACGAAGGAAGAAATTATAGGAGAAAGGCAATGGAATGGTAGAGGAAGGGAAAATCGTTTTTACTTTGGTCGGGAGAGGAATTGCCGCCTATGAAACCAAAATTTCCGAGAGTGAAGCACTTTTGATACAATCTATAGAAAAGCTTTATCTGAATATAAAGGCTTCTTAAAAAGTACTTTAAAATCATAGTAACTGAACAGGAATTCATGATGCTGCCCTTCAATATTTACGTCATGCACATATACAGAAATCTATTTATTTACAATAGCAAAATAAATCTCATTGGTGTAAATATTAAGGAACAGTTTACAGTCACAATTTTAACGCACGGGTTTCTTAATCACTGAGTAATTCTCATTTTTTTTTTTTTTTTTTTGCCTTGTTTTCCCTAGTTGCTGAGGATGATAAATGCGAAGATTAGCATCCCAAAGCATGAGGTAACCTTGTAGTGTTTAATTTCATTTGACGTTTTCGATTGACTCAATCATTGAAATTGACTGACTGTACACTGACTCCTTGACTGACTGACTGACTGACTGACTGACTGACTGACTGACTGACTGACTGACTGACTGACTGACTGACTGACTGACTGACTGACTGACTGACTGACTGACGGACTGGCGGACTGACGGACTGACGGACTGACGGACTGACGGACTGACCAACCAACTGCTGGCTGGCTAAGTGCCGCAGTCTGATTTAGACTGAATGATGATATCATTGAACATCTCTTTTACTTATTAAACACTTTGTCTACGGTACCGAATGACCCTGACAAAGCTTAGGTCATGGTGGCATGTACATATGGCACCGAGAAGGATGTAAAAGAGAGAAGAAGGGAGAAGAGAGGGGGAAAAAAGCTATGTATATTGTTCTCTTTTTATTGGCAATTTCATCGGCAAATAGCTATTCGCACCGCATTCTCAAAAAAGTATGAATTGAGCAGGCTCGTTTTTAAAAATCCGGGTATACATTTATATTTCCTTTTCTTGCTTTTAAGGTTGACCTTTCAGTGCCTTATTGAGAGGATATAGTAGTAGCGGGATATATGACAGTTGGAGCTCAGCTTGTCGAGATGATATACTATGTTTAAGTTAGATAAGAAAGAAAACACTAATAAACTTGCATGTAAGAAAAACACCAGAGAGATGTGTTATTGTAGTGGCATTTTCAAGAATATTAAATTAAGTCACACTATTATGCACGCCAAGATGTTGCCATGGAAACTGCCTTGACGACTTGTTTCCTTCGTCTGTGCGTTGCTTAATCAGGCGCTCATTGACAAACATGAAAAGCGCAAGCACAAAAATCCTTGCAGGCTCTTAAGAAAAGAAATTCAATATAACAGTGAATGCTTTTTCATAAATGTAATACTTCTTACTAAACTAACGGATTTTATGCTTGCGTTCCTTTGAAGTCTAACTTTACATACGTACTACTTTACAATCAATAACCAATCATATCCATAGGGTGAGATCGGACATCAGCATATACAAGGCGCCTCTGGCTGCCGCCTCAGTCCATATGTGATCTCACCCCACCCTCCCAGACCAATACACACAAAGACCAGACCACAACACCGGGAACTACGTCCCCTACTCTATATGAGCAGTGAGTGGGTTCTTTAATGTTCCACAGAGTTCTTGCGAACAAGGGTTGTTATCCGAGAAGACTAGAAATTCTAACCATTTGCAGATGTCATTACAAAGGCAGCACTTTCTCCTCAGTTATTTAAAGACCCTGAGTGGTGGTCCGGCCGGGGTTTGAAGGTAGCTGAGCTAACCGGTCGGCTAACCGGACCTGGAGCCGAAAACTGTATGGGATTCAGGTTAATACCCATCACTCAGGAGCCTGTAAGGTGTTCACATCATGTCAACGTACTCCATTCATGAGCGTAGCATGTTTAAATTCTTAACGTTTTACCAACTTATTTTAAGAAATTGCAACAATATGTTAAGAACGGCTGCCTGTAAGAATCGAGAACTGCATTTCAGCGACCGCTTGGTCGAATTTCTGATAATTCGTCTGAGGATACCCTTGGATTAACTATTTTCAAAAATCACCTTTTAAATTTCCAAGGTAATTTATTTTTAGAGAAAATCGCAGGAGTTTGAAATGCGGCTTAGGTGCGGAAGCGGGCCGATGAAAACCGCAAAAATTTAGGTCAAAGGACGAAGCCCCGTTCATGGGGTGAAATAACCTAATGACCTTGGAACGTTACACAATCCTAGACCAACCATCCAACAAGAAAATAAATACAATAAACATTCCAAACTCGCTGACTGCTTGCTAAATGCATGCAAAAGCATGCAGGTTTGTGTACGCTACTCAAAATGCCCTTGAAACTAATGCGTATTTTCATTAAAATAAAAGTGTTTCTGGTATGTAATTTTCTCTAAAATTAAATCTCATATCTCAGAAGACAAAGAGAAGAACTTTATTTGTTCCATGTTTGAAGCTCTGATTCAAACTCTTCCCCACTCAGGGAAGATCGAAAATGCGTGCGATACTTGCAGCTCACAATTCACGTCACAAATTGAGATCAAAACCGATTCACAAACACTTGACATCTGGAGTGAATGTTTCCAAATGAATGTTTCCGTGAATGTTTCCAAACATGACATTTTGGGAGCCAAAACTAATCAGACAGGATCCCAGGTTTCTTTTCTATTCTGCTCTAAAAAAATATGTGCAACAAATTTGCATACCATTTCGATGTCGCAGGCAAAAGTACGGCAAATCAATCTTTACAGCTCCTTTATCTTCTTAAACGAGGCAGTTGATCAGTAAAATGGAGAAAAACGTGTGACTTTGTTCCTGCCGTGTTGTTTTAAGCGTTCGTTTTAGCAGCGACAGCTCAAATCAATAAGCCAGTGTTACAAAACAACTGTAACTCGATATTCACTTAACTGATCTGGCTGACGCGCACGTGATCCTGGCCAGGCATTTCGGCATGGTATCCTGTGCGTACAGGACGTTTAGTACACAAATCTCCATGCTTTAGAAAGTAGCCAACGACTTTGGAATGTTCATTATATTAGTTTTCTTGTGGGATGGTTGGTCTAGGTTTGTGTAAAGTTTCAAGACTTTACTGAAATTTGCCTGTGAACAGTAACGGTAAACGTGGTTTCCTTTGTCTGCAGTTCCACACTTTACTGGGAAAGAAGGCTGATCATTTCCAAAGTAACCTCTTCCAGACACTCTTGTTACAGGAAGCATTTAAATTGTTGGGTGCCTGAAAAAATGGATAACCTGCTACAGAAGTCACTCGCAACGGCGGAAATTTATCAAAGAACAGTTGACTCGGATCAATAAGGAAAAAAATATAAGAAAGTCATGATATTCAGTGTCTAAAATCTAGGACTTTGGATATACTTCATCTTTTACCTTTGATCTACTTTTTCCTCCAACAAACTTCTATAAAGTAATTTATATAATAAGCAGAATTCTAGATGCATTTTGATTGGTTCTTACTTATGATCTATTGGAGGACAGACGCATAGATGATGTCACCATTAACAACTTTTGTTTCTTTATTATATAAAACAACTAGATTCCATGTTGCCGTACGTCTGTTTAGTAATACATCACAGAAGACGTCAAAATGTGGTAAGAACATCAGTGACACACTCGGCTGCGCCTCGTGTGCCACTATGATCTATTACTGAACAGACGCACGGCAACATGGAATCTATTTGTTAAATATAAATTTAGGCAAGCCCAAAAGCGTAGCTCCACAATTACGTTTTTAATAGCGTTTATATAAGTCTGCTTATCATATGAAGGTAACAACCTTACACAATTCCTCACGCTTTCTTCAGTTTTAGTGCATAGGGTTAAACTGCTTACCAACAATAACAATGTTTATAACACTGAGGGCAAAATTACAGGATGCTGATTAATCGAGACAGAGCGCATTTTACTCTCGCGTGCGGAGCGATTGTTTTTGTTCATTGTTCATTTGCAGCGTTGTCGCTGCCGTCGTTGCAGGGTTCCCTGACATATTTGGCGCTAGGATAAAAAGGTTTGAAAAATCACAACTTAGTCAATATTGCTCCTTCTAAAATAATTCTGGCCTTTACAAAAACGTTAAGACTTTAAAGCTTGGTTGTGGCCCGAAATATTTGAGCGTTTAAAACTTGTGCGTTTTTATAAAGTTCAACAGTCCAAGCGCATGGGAGCAGAGCGGCGCAAATGTATTGTAGCTCAAACTGCAAGGCTGATACTACGTGAAAAAGTTGACTTTGCGAGACAACAACCCGACAGAAACCGACAAAACAGGGCTGCAACCATGGACAGCTGTTTCGTTTTTATTGGAACTAGTCAGCACGGTGTAGCAGTTCCATATGAAACCAGCAACAGAGCCAGCTCAAATAAAATGCAACAAAACCATACCCTATCAAGTTTCGTACTTTGAACCTGCCCGCCCCCCGAATCACGCGCTGCCACATCACCTGCCTCGAGGAGAAAGCAGGAAAAGCATCGAATTCCTGTCTCGCAAAGTCAACTGAATGTAGATGGATATAACCATCTAAACATTGAAACGCATGGGCAAAACCGTGCTTAAAAGGCACAGCATATCGGATCTGTTAAGACGAATTAGCATTGTGATTGCGTACGTACGTTCGTACGGACGGACGTACAGACGGACGTGTGGACGGTCGGACGGACGGAAGTGACGTCATAACTAAACCAGAATTTCTCGCATTTACGGGTAACCAAATTTTCTTAAGCCCGGATCAGACCCCGTACTTCACATGAGCCGAATCGAATTTAATGAATTAAGTTCATGTGAAGAACGGCGTCTGAATCAATTTAGAACGGGCGATCCAATTTTCCCGCCTGGGGAATAACGGCTGTGGACCAGCTTTGATTCAGACGCCGTATTTCACATGAGCCGAATCAAATACATAAATTATTACAAATCCACAATTTTTTCAGTCATAATATGCTTCAATGTAGTAATTTCTGAATTATTATTATTATTAGTAGTATTAATGTCTGAGTCAACTCAGCCGGAACTAATAATTTGGGTCGTCTAAATTTCAATTCGATTCGGCTCATGTGAAGAACGGAGTCTGAACCGGGCCTAAGCTATGGCTCCTTCCCCTGTGATAAACTGATCATTCATGGAAGCACTAAACTGCCGCTTACGCAAGACCGACTGCTAATAACGACAAAAGATTACTACCAACTGAGCTCTAGTTTTAGAGACAGAAAACGAAAACAAAGGCTTACATTTTTATTTATTTATTTATTTATTTATTTATTTAATTATTTGTTTATTTATTTGTTTATTTATTATTATTTTTTATTTATAATTTTGAAAATTGTATTAACTTCTCTTGACTTGGAACTTCTCCTAGCTTTCGTTTGGAATAGTCCGACAAAGCGCATTTTTACCTTACTGTAAAACGTTCGTGTATAAAGTTTGTTTACACATTGCGCGGGTACAAATTATGTTCATATCGCGGCAGGTTGCGATGTCTATCCTATTTTTAAGTGGTAGCGTAAATCCTTTATACTAATAAAGCATTAAATGCGTTAAAAAATATACCTTTTCTGACTTCAGTGAGAGCTGATTGTGTACCGCAGTTGAGCGAATGTGTGGTAGAACTTCCCTTTCCGATCTCATGACTGCAGTTGACTTTCAATGTATACAAAAATGGCTCCAAATTATCACAAAGTATTGACACTCACATTCATTTTCATTCAAACAACACCAGTAAACGATATAATTCATACACGATTTCCGTTACCGATACAGAATTCTCAGACCGAATATATTTTAGCCGAGTCCAAAACCGGACCTCCGCAGTAAACCAGTTTCGATATATTAGAATTTAGTCAAACTTGGCTTATAGGATAAGGGTAATAAAACAAAAGAGATGAATTATTTCTATATCAACCGTCGTATAATTTGTTTTTTTAGTCCTCTAATCCTCGGAGCCAAGTTATAATTCTAATGTATCGAAATTGGCCAATTCGTTTTTTAATAGTATTTATCTAAGTGTGCTTATCGTATATATGTAACAACCCTACAAATTCCTTACCCTTTTGGGAGTTATACATATATTTTTAATACATGTGAAGCAAACGGCTTACCAACGATAACAATTCTAATGTCAACTGTTACACAGGGGTGCCAGGTATCCTATTAAACACCCCCAAACCATATTTTAATTAGATTGCGAACAGTCGTACTTTTTTTCTCAGATCACGCGTGCAAAGTGACGGTAAAATCTTGCAAATGAAAAAGTGAACGAGTAGGGATTGGAGAGAGGGAGGAAGAAGTAGGAAAGCGGAGGTTCCTTTGTTCTTCGAATTACCCGTTCTTGAGACCGGATAAGTTACCGAAATTGAGAAAATCTCTCACGAACTAAAATTGTTTAACTGTAGTCTGACGTCACGTAATCAACGTTACTCATCCTTTCCTACCAACAAGAACCGAGAGAACTGGCTAACGAAAATGGTGAGGCAAATTGGCGGCAAATTTGGACGTTTTGAAAAATGATTTTAAAAATCGCGGAAGTTCTTTGGGTGATGTTGGTATAGATTCAGGTGAGGAAATAAAAAGAGACGTCAATCAAGCGCAACCATGATTGAGGGCCAAAACTACGGAATCGGGAGCGCTGCCAAGTGCCCGTGAGTAATTTTGGCACTCTCTCCAGGTTGCACATTTTAAACAAGGCAAGATCATCATTGTTTTGGACGGATGTCCCTTTAAAAAATAATTCTGCAATATTTTCAAATAATAACATACGGTTTCAAGTTTGAAATACATGTTTCGGGTGACCTGTAGTGTATGCCGGGATACGTGTAGACTATACTGGGAGAGACTGGAAAGAATGCTACGTGGGAGAATCTGTAATGGCGCTTCTTTGCTGTTGTGTTCGTGTTCGTAATCCGGTCTAATCAGTGACGTAAATGTTTGTTAGGACTCTACATGACCTATATACATCCATCTTCAGTTTCGAATGCAAATAGAACCGCTAGTCGGTGTAATATAAATACAACGTGTATAGAACAATGATTACTGAATAACAACATGGATATGAATAAATGAAATTAAAATGAAAGTGATAGATTGACATGATTGAATTGTTTGTGTAACGAGGGGTTTTTCCCGCCCAATTCAAAGCCTCCTTAATTTTGATTTGGAGAGACGTGGAGGCGGTTTCAAGAATTGAGAAACACTCTTCTGAACACAAAGCTTTGCATGCGAGTTCAGATCCATTGATATGCTGGAAGGTATGCGAATTCTTATCAGATGTTAAATGTTTAAGTGTAAATAAATTGAAACTGAACTGAACTGAAACTGTTTACGAACGCGTGTAGCAAGATGTCGGCTTGTCTCACCGAAATAACAGGCGCTACAGCCTGCGCAAGAACATTTGTAAAATACACGTGATGGTAATGTTTCGGGTAGCTCCTCCCACCTTTTTACACAAATTGATCGCTTCAATGTCTCTTCAGTGATGTCAGACGAAGTAGGACTTAAAGTAGGTTTTGAACGGTATGGAATCCTAAAAATAACTGAAGCTAAAAGAATGTTTTAACGAAATATATTGCAATTCAGCCGTAAAAACTCGTACTTTTTTAGCAGATTATCTAGCTTTATTCACGAAATGCGAATATGCTCTTCAATGTTCTATGATATCTTGTCGCTCGGTCTGTGCGAGGTTGAAAACTTAGTTTCTTTATTTGAATGACTGGTAGCTTGGCCAGGCCAGGGTTCCTCTTTTGGTGCGGGTCCGTGTTGAACTTACAGTCAGGGAGGAAGTTCTCTAACTTTTCACAAGCAAACAATGACAATGACAATACACTTACATAGCGCTATTTCCCGGGACGTGCAATAGCGCTTTATAACAATATAATTAAAATAACAATTAAAAAAATAATAAAGATATCATCTAATTATGGTTTATAAAACGCCTAGTTCAAAAGCCATGATTTAAGTTTACGTTTAAATATATCAATAGAAGACCATTTCCTCATGGCTGGCGGTAAAAGGTTTCAAAGCGTTGGTGCGGAAACAGCAAAGAAAGGCCCATAATTCTGGGCGCGTCATATCCCAGCAGAAGGCCCTTGCACTTTTCAGTGTGTACCACTGGCGTATTTACTAGTCCTCTCCTGTTCCTCTTGCCCAAGTATCCGTTAGAAGGAGGAAGGACTGCTCCTAGTCTAACGTCACAACTCGTTTACATCTGGGCCCAGTTGTTCAAAGCCTGATTAAGCTAATCCTGGAGTAACTCAAACTTTGACTCGAGTTTAATTGCTAATCAACAAAGATTCTACAAAAAGATTTTCGGCCGTCAGTTTTGATTGAGACTTTTCTTTATCTTTAGTTTGAAACTAGCCTTCAAACCCATATTAACGAACGACGATGAAAGCCTCGATTAACTTTTATAACATAGCGCGCGCGCATCCTAATCTAATTTCTATTGGCGTCATCATGGTATATTTCTCAACATACGCACGGCCGTGCGTCCATCCGGTGACGTGTGCAAGTCAGATGAAGGAAGCATGCGCGTGCTATGTTATAAAAGACTTTTTTACAGAGAGACAACACCATAAAAAATGTATATTTATAAGAGCTTGTCGAAGTGAATGAAACGTTAAGATTAAACCAATATGGAAACCACTTTCACCTTTTTTTTTTGTTCAGAGTTTTTTGTTATTAATCAGGAACAAAACCTGTTTTCCAGGAATCGTTTACTTTATTTTCACTATGTTATAAAAGAATTGGTTCATGCTTTTAGCTGTGCGTATATCGAGTTATGGATGCACTTGGGAAGTTTGGAGAGCACTCAAGAAGCTAGAGTTGCTCTCGGCTACGCCTCGAGCAACTCTTACGCTTCTCTCGTGCTCTCCATACTTCCCGCGTGCATCCATAACTCGATATACGCACGCTAAGCATGAACCAATTCTTAATTAATCGTGGATTAGCGTTAATTGGCTTTCAAAAAACCCGGCCCTGTAGATCAGCTGGTTCACTGAAGGTCCCGTCATTCAGTTGGTATGATAAATAGCATATTTTTTTCGTGTAGGGGCCCCTTGGTAGTTCACCGTATAAACAACTGATGGCAGTACTTAGCCGTTTTATATTAGCTCCCAACTGTTTATGAAAGCGATTAAACAACTACAAATTTACAAATATAAGCAACCTATCTTGGTTTATTACCGCAGCCATTATTGACAAAGTAGTGTGAAAGACGAGTCTGTAGATGACCCAGCAAATGTACTTAAACTTTAAGTGTCAGGTCTCGTCAGGAAATGAAAAGTCATTTCAAACGTCAGTTGCTTAAACACACAGAATATTTTAATTTTTATCAAAAAAATGTATTCTCTACCTTTCCAAAATATTTTGAAGACATTTATAAGTACTAACTGAAATTACGACTTTTTTTGTCCTGAACATTCGTGACACTTTAGTTGAGTTGACATGAATGCTTCAATTTTTGCTCGGTATTGAACCCAGTGAGACAAAAGCCTTTTATTAAATGAAATGATCTAAGTGATAGTCTTTCCGGGGAAGGTGCAATTTTTTCGAAGCTGATCGACATGTGTCACTGAAGTTCCTTATTGACAACAGGGTGTCGGATTGAAAAAATAAGTGCCTATTGTCTTCCTGCAGGTGTATGTAGATTTTATTACCAGCCGCAACCATTTCGTTTTTATTACTTTTCTCGCCAAAAAGAGATTTCAAGATCGGACTAGCCAAGTCTTCTGTGATAATTTAAGAGATTCAATATTACTCACCCTTTTAAGCCGCTTCAGTACCTTCGCGTCAGATCCTCAGACTGGTTTCCACACCTTTTGGTCACATGGTAAGTTAACTAAACTTCTTTCAGATTTTTATCGCATTGAAGGCCAATGTTGAAGTCTTCTACGACAAGAGAATAAAAATCTTAATCTGATATAGACCCACGATTTCCAATAAACGCTTAGATGATTTTCATAAGTTAATTCAGGCCACACGAAAGTGTGACTGATATCCATTTAGATCGGTTCTGTGCTTCTGTGTCATATTCTGAAGCTGACTTTTAAGATTTCCACACGTTTTGGTTGCATAATTAGTTAATTAACGCCTCTACGATTTTTTTTCATTTTGTTAAAATCTTCCATTCTCAATCCATAGCGTCGAAGCTGGTTGCGATTATTGGTTTCAGTGGTTTCATCCTTTAATT
>NW_028145426.1:2695000-2862500 GCF_977016875.1 Pavona decussata | reverse complement strand
GTAACGTCAATTGCCAAGGCAACGAGAATTCGATATTCCATTGCGAACACGCAGGATGGGGAAATGTTGTGAACTGTGACCATTCAAATGACGCTGGAGTAAAGTGCTATTAAGTTTTTATAGTAACGTGCAATAACAGACAAATATTATAAACTTGGGCTCAGTAAGTAAGCCCAAGCGTAGTGTGTGAGGCCGGTTACTGATCACAGATTAGAAAATGTAGATCGTAGGGAAAGAAATGTCTATAATTTTTCAATATAAGAAATAGGTATCTTCACCTTCATGGCCTCCTCAGCTGTTCTGCTCGCTTTAGAGCCAATTTCACAGAGTTTTTTTATGTACAACTTATTTAGGTTTGGCAGAGTTTACACCAGAGATCATTATGAATGGTGGACTTTTGTGTCCTGTTGTAGGGCGGTCTGGTTATAAAGACAAGCACTAAAACGACAATTCGCTCAGACCAACTATCTTCGGTAATGCGGCTTTCAAGGCACACTAAAGAAGGGTTCGTCCATGCTAATCATCCGCCTTGCACCGAACTACCAAACGCATAACCAGGCGCACTACAAATGTTCGCCGACTGAAAAAAAAACGGTCATTCAGCTTAGTTACTTTGGCTTGCCACATGAAGAGCAATAGAAAACTCGAAAATCATAGAAAACAGCCTCTGTTGTGTTCTGGCTAGTTTAAATGTGAGACAATTTAGAAAACTTTATTCTTTGTGATTTTATAAACGCTTCGCGACTCCGCCCAATACGGAATATATTTTCTCCCAACTAGCCGTCATTATAAGGCCGTAATGTCGTCTCAAAATTGAATTGTTTTTTATCGCGATACAAACTTTTTGTTGGAGAAAGAAAACGAATCAAGGGCAATCGTGCGCTGATTGAAAGAGAAATTCTTATTTTAGATAAACTGTAGCCATGGTAATATCCGTATGCGAAATTTTTTTTCGCGGCCGCTTATTTCAATTGTTTTTTTCTTTAAGTTTTATGTCAAAACAAAGAAAATGCATAACTTTACAATCAAGAAAGTACCAAACGTTGATGAAATAGACGAGATACTAAACGTTTTACCAACAAATTTTATTGAAATTTTTATTGAAAATTTGTTACCGCCACGATAACACCATGAAGAGGATAAACAACATGTACATGGAAACGTAGACTTAAGCTAAAGCAAATTAAAAAACGAGAAAAATAAGTGAAGAGGTCATAGAAGTGAAGATAAATATCTTTTATTTTGAAACATTGTAGAAATTTTATCTGTACGATCTACCGCTTCTTTCAAGTCTGTAATTTACTCGTCTCATACTTCTGTACTTTTCGCATTTAAATGCAAGAGAAACCCTGCTAACTGTTTTAAAGGAGGGGTCCTTGAAATACGTATCTAAATATTACCCAGGCACCACCCTTGCCCCTATATTAGAATCCAGAAAGTACTGTAGGACTGATTTGAGGTAAAAGATGTTTAGTAACTTAAGTTCTGAGCTCCCCAGCTGTCGTTTTCCGGGTTGAAGTCTAATCCAGCCCAATGTTTTAGCCCCCCGATTCATGAAAAGCACTTAGCTGAATTCATGAAAGGTGTTATTGATTGTGGTTTTAAATGATAGCTCAAACTAAAGTTAATCGTTTGTCTCACGATTGTGTCACAAAGGCGTGGATAGCAATGTCCCGACCGCTATACTGCTGGTCGTCATCAGGTGATTGTGTCGATTGGCTGTATATCAATATAAGTAGCACCGTATTTGATGGTGATTGGAGCATTATGATCCCCGCTTTGGTTTTTAGTAATCAGAGGAGTTTGCTCAGACTCTACATCTCTCATCAGTCCGCTCTGGTACCGATCTGCTGATGTGAATTGCAATGTATTTGCTGATGTTGTAAGGGTGAAGTCTTATGTATCGTCTTTTTAACCCTATGGGTGTACCATGGTGTATCGTGGTCAATAAACGTAACCTTGTCCCAAAGCAGCTCGGCGTCAACACTTAGATCACTCTAAGGACGAATGAACTAAGGACACTACTTGTGTCAGACTTTAAAAAGGTCAGTATACCTTGCTGTTAAAAGCAACGGGAAAGAACCTCTGGTGTCTCTTTCATATCATCTATATAGATATCATCTATCTCAACCACCTTATCAACTCACTTTTATGAAAAAGGAAGCGATGGGAGACGAAACAGTTTTTGGGGATGGCCTAAGATCATCCAGCACCTGCATACTGCTATTAAAATGTTAACTAGTGCAAAAAGGTGTTTACACTAAAAAGATACTGATTTCCGCAAAAAAATGAATTTAATCTGTGATGTAAAGGGTTATATGCGTAAAAAAGAACTAAAGCAAGTTCAATGTGTAAGGATTCTTTGATATAATGTACTTTATTGTGTAAAATAGTTCCTTACGCTGGTATAGAGTGTTATGGCTCAGCGTTACGCTTCATAGGCTAAGGAGAAGAACTCCAATTGCCCGATGCTGGAGTTGCCTGCCAAGTGTAAACATAAGCATATCTTTGTATCACTTTCAACTAAATCAAAGGAAACTCTTTCCAAATTCTTACATCTTTTCTCACAACTTTCCGGAAATTAAACAAGTACCTTTTTGTGTATAAAAATGGTTCTGGAACACCAAGAAGACACATCAGGTAATTTTCTCAAAGGGATAGAAATTCCGCTAATATGTAGACTTAAGCTAAAGCAAATTCATCAATAAATTCTGCGAAAACGAGAAAAACCAACTGAAGAGGTAAAAAGTGAAGATAAATATCTTTTATTTTGAAATATTATGGAAATTTTATCTGTACGATCTACCGCTTCTTTCAAGTCTGTAATTTACTCGTCTCATACATTACGAGATGAAATAACATACTTCTGTACTTTTCGCATATAATTGCAAGAGAAACCCTGCTAACTGTCTTAAAGGAGGGGTCCTTGAAATACGTATGTAAATATTACCCAGGGACCACCCTTGCCCCTATATTAGAATCCAGAAAGTACTGTAGGACTGATTTGAGGTAAAAGATGTTTAGTAACTTAAGTTCTGAGCTCCCCGGCTGGAACACCAAGAAGACAGATCAGGTAATTTTCTCAAAGGGGTAGCAAATCATAACCGGTTTGTTGGTGCTTTTTCTAAGTTCCAAAGGAAGGATTTCAAAAAAATCAGGTCAACTTTTTCACGATGCAATTCGCCGACATCCCCAGAAAATAGTTTGTCACTAACTCATGGTTTGAGAAAACAAATAGAGGTGCAGGTAAAAAAAAAACGTATTTAGGTTATCACGGGCAGAGGGAGACAAACTGGGAACCTGACGGAAGTCGAACTCCAGACATTCAGCAGACCGATCGGAGGGCTGCTGAAGGGCTTTGTAACTGTCAAGCACTTACCTATATGTCATTCAAAATTTGTTTACCTGATTTCAAATCGACTGATGGTAGGGCCAAGTCTGTGTGCAGGTGTTCCATGCGCGTCGATGAGGCACAAGTTGCGACCGAGGCAAGGATCTCAATGATGCAAGAATCTTGTGTCGAATGCTTGCTTATAAGTGCGGCGTCAGCTGATAAGGTGACAACAATTCGATATTTCAATGTAAACACGCCGGATGGGGAATTGCTGTAAAGTTAACTCTGTTCAGTCATATGACGCTGGAGTAAAGTGCTACTAAGTTTTGATAATAACGTGTAAAAAAACAAAAAAAAATTATAACCTCGAGCTTTGGATACGGAAATGGAGTACATATTCCATTCGTCAAGTCAAGTCAAGCGCTATTAGTGGAGCTGTTACACTAAGTGATTTTTCCTTGCAGCTTTGCTCTCAGCCTCTTCCCTTATTGACGGAGGTTTGTTTTCGCTCGGTCATTCTTTTATGTTTTTCGCTTCTTTATCAGTCACCATTCAAATTCTCAGGGTAACTTCACACATTTAATCGCTTTTAAAGACACATTACAACTTTGATTTTGAGTTAAACTTGACTCCTCCTCTAGTTTTCTTCGTTAACATACTATGGAACGTCTTCTGGTTTATTAACTGAGAAGAAAAAAAGCAAAATGTTACGGGCTGACAGAAATCACTTAATCAAGGCGGTGTAAATTTCAACATTTCAATTTTTTATTATTAGTTAACGTGGCACTAGTAAAGATATTGTCGTCGTAGACGTTTCGTACCAAATGAGACACTCAAACCCGGAAAACTCGCTTTACGTATCATGTCATTACCAACAAATGACGTTAGAATGTTTTCTTTCAGTTATCGTACCATAAAAGGAAAGAAATCGTTTTTTTTAGTTATACTATACAACTTAGATAAACGGATACGTACAAACGGATCAAAAGTTTAAAATTCGGAAAAGAGAAGCTTAGATAAAATAACTACCTCACTCAATTTTGTCCACAAAAGCGCATAGGGCAAGCAAAAGTGGGTTGTAGTTTGTACACATAGAACCTGCCGCAGTTTCGAACCTTTGCGTCTTGAGACCATCTACACGCTTTAGAGCGCCAATGGAAACAAATTTTGCCACTCACAATCCCGTCAGTCATATTAGGATGTGCAGAGCTCAGCCAACCGGTGACTACAGTTGCACATTTCCCGGATGTAACAGGATTGGAAGCCATTTGAACTCCGGCGGGATCCACGAAGCGGTACCATCCGGGAGAGAGTTTATCATCACAAGCTGGGGAGTTGCCCCTCGGTAGCTGGAAGGATGACGAGCGACTTGAAGAATTAAAGATGGAGTAACCAAGACACTCTAGTTCTAAATAATGACAAAAAAGTGCATAACTTAGTAACTTATCAAAATGTGTATATACTAATAAATAGATTTAACAATTATTCCGCGAGAGCGCGTTGGATATGAGATGGTTGATAGCCATTACGGAGCGCGTAGTGCCCATTTGACTATAATCATCCCATATCCAACAAGTGTGAGTGAAACTATTACTTTATTGAAAAAATCAAGAAATATTGCCAGAGCTTGCTGATTTCTCTTTGCAAGAACAACCAGAATACAATTCAATAATCACTATTTCTCTGGCATGGTAACATGGTACATATACCATGGCCGCTAATCCAATCAAATCATGGCCTGAAATTGCTGAGGTTTTTAAGGGCATACCTCAAGAAAATTGGACACATTTTGAGATTTTCTACATAGAAGGAATATGCCAGTCAATAACTAGATCTAGGGCATATTAAAAGAAATTAGAAGAATATAAGGTACTGAACTGTGTGAAAAAGAAACCTGTGTGTTTACTTTGGAAATAGACAAGGAACTAACTTCTGCAAAATGAAACATGACTTCCAATTCAACAAAATGAAAAGGAAAGCGGCATTTATTCACTTTATCGAGTGACTGCACTTAACTATCAAATCACTCTTCTGCAATAGGCCAAAGAAAAATCTAGGGGTGCTGACTTGTTCTGAGTTCACACCGCTCCAAATTCAAGCTAATATTCTTCCGCAGATAAATGATGCTTGAGAGAGTGACCAAAAACTAGTTAACCAAGAGGGGAACGGAGAGTGAGAAAACCACTTACAATAAACTTCCACTTGCGAACACTGTGATGTTTTAATTTATATCCTTTAATTACACTACATGAACACCTGAGGGAAGGAGAAAGAAGGCCTCTCAAAGACAGCTTGGCACAGAACAGTCGTGAAGGAGCTAATAGAGCTGAACTGCAACTGAAGCTCCATTGAGAAACTTACTAAAGACAGGCAGGGGTGGAGAAACATCGTTGCTCCCCTATGTGCCACTAAAACGCGACAGGCAGTAACTAACTAGGGGGGGATTTCCATTCGTCAACTGGCCGGCCAGTCTGTAAATCGAATGCGAAGAGATGGTGCTGCAAAAACTTTAAAGACAACCAACTTGAAAATAGTACGCGCTGTTTTGAAGGAATTCGAACTTCTACGGTAAAACTTATATATCCTTCAAATTGGTACATCTCGTTTATGAACTGAGCCGGTCTGGCCGCTCAGTTCTGACAATTGGAAAACGCCCTAGCTAACCTGAAATCTAATCAGCACCTAATGACAAAAAAAAAGGCCCCAATGTCTGAAACAAGCCAAAGAGAAGCCAAGATTTGTGATATAGTAATACAGCTCAGGAACATTAGTTCGCTGCTTACCCTCTCCTATGAATCTGTAGACAACATTGGCCCAACTTTTCCCTACGTAATTATCGCAGTTAGAAGACGGTCCGTAGCTGTCATAGGTTAAAGGTGCTGTCACTCCGCTCCAACATTCTCCGTAAAACTGGATGCTACAAGAAAAAATTGTTGTTAGTATGTAATTTTTGTTTTCTGTTGTTTCGACGTTGTTGTTGTTGTTGTTGTTGCTTGTTTGTTTGTTCTTTTTTTTTTTTGGCATTTTCACTATCTTCATTTTAAAGTTAAAAGTCTTAGACCTTCAAAGTCTTATTAATGTGTTGTTGAACCATTTTCCCGTTGCAAAATTGTTTTCATAAGGTAAATACATAATCCAGGCTTCCCTAGCTACGTGGACGCTGTAAATTAAGTAAACAACCAATTCAACGCACGACCAAGATGGTGACGGCAATTTTTTGGTTATAACGTCAGTGACTCTCCAAACGAATTACCTCAAAACAGTAATCTTTAAATGAAGATCAACAATGAAAATGGCGATCAAATTCAGTGCACATAACTTCATATTCTATCACAGTTATATAGAATGTAAATGAATTTACCCGAAGTACATATAATTCTTTTTCTTTGCTTCTGAGGCGCAATCCTTGACAACCTGTTGCAAGTTGTGCCAGTCCAGACCACCACGATAGTTGGCAAGTAGCTCTGGAAGAGCTCTTTGATTAAGGGGACCTTTTTTATCCCTGAAGCAACCAACCTTGATATACTGTGGGAAACCTAAAATGAAATCAGTTAACCGTTATGAGGTAACATACACGACATGACAGTTTACTGCCCTGTCGTGCGTTAATCACAACTTCCGAAAACACTTCTGACCCTTCCATTTTACTTACACAAATTCAAGGGAAAAAATTCGATTATAACGATTCTCTAAGCAAAAACGTTGAAAATACTACAAGTCTGAACAGATACATTCATCTGAGATTGTTTGTTTACGAAACGGTACCAACAATAAATTCAAAACTGACGCTTTTGTAAAAAAAATTTTTCGGAGCCGAAAGTTTTGGGAGTTTCAGGAGAAACGGACCCCCAACGAATTAAAATGCACCAACGCATGACATTCAGTTTGCAAGAAATATTTACAAAACGGAGACAGTCACACAGATTTGGAAAATAAAACGACATGCATGGTAACGCCGTCAAAAAGTGATGTACAACAAGCCCATCAACCAAAATTATGAATATTCTTGAAACAATCAACACTCAACCGAACCAAGACCTAGGCCTTGGATTTACTCACTACACGACAGTTCCTATGCCCACATGAAATGGGGCCTGACACAAGTATGAACATAAATGTAAATATAGGCATAGGCTTAATTTTCCTTTTTTTTTTTTTTTTTTTTTTCGTCCGCTTATGCTTGAAAACCAGGCTTTATGATGAATCAGTACGCTGGTGTTCAAATTGCTCAGGATGGACGTTCCCCAGTTTGGAAGCAAACGCAAAAAATGTAATCACTGCAGTTGTACCGCCGACCGGTTAGCTCAGTTGGGAGAGCACCGGAATAGCAAGAGGGATCAAACTCCGGCTGGACCAACACTCGGGGTCTTTAAATAACTGAGGAGAAAGTGCTGCCTTTGCTCTGACATCTGCAAATGGCTAGACCTAGTTTTCTCGTATAAGGACGATAAACCAACCATAGGCCTCGTCTCACAGTACTTTCACATGATCTGACTCTGTGGGACGTCTCTGGCAGTGACCACCCTTAGCGTCTATCTAAAAAATTCACATTCACTTTGGGGGCATTCACAATTCGTCATTTCATTAATTGTAAACTGCGCCACGAGCAGTCTGGCAAAGTCCCCCAACCAGTGTTGTAAATTATCCCTGAAAATCTCCAAGAGGGAGTGGATAACATTATAAATGTATGAATGTACTTAGGTCAGGTGTACGTACCTGTAAAAGAGACAATTAAAAACTGAAAAAGGTTTACGAACTAGACAAAACGTCCTGCTAACACAAAAAAGTAAACAAGAATGGTTGTTGTAGCCCTCGTATGCAAACTCGGTAAGAAATGCATGGTGTTAACGGAATTTGGGTTTCTTTCTCATAGACCGGCAATATGTAGTTGTAAACTAGTAAGTTTAGCAATGAAATATCTTTTTTTTTTACCTGAGTTTTATACACGTTGGGTCAAATTTCATACAAGAATGCATTACTGTAGTTCAGAATGAACTATCCTGAAAAATATTGAAAAAAAATCCGTTTCAGATTGACACCGGCTATCTAATATTTCTAGTGTTTCTTTCTTTCCTTCTTTTTGTCTTTGTGTTAAAATAACGGCTTCGGCCTATTCTTAAGTCTTTGTTAAGAACGAATTTGGCGTTAAGCCCCTTAAAAATTACCAAAATCGCAATAAAAAACTGAGATACTAACTAACCACCATTTTTTTATTGGCTTTAGCATTGAGGTGTCATCAGGGGTTTATGAAGTTTATTCTGTCAGACATCAGCAAACACAGACGCATTTGTCTGACCAATGTCTGTCAGTTTGGACAGATCTGGTGGTTTTATTGAGGAAACTTTTGTCTTCGCTAATTTCATGTTTTTGACTCCTTGTGCCTCCTGGCTACTGTTGTTCAAAGAGCGGATAACTCCATCCAGTGGATAAATCGCTATCCAGCGGATGAAATGCACTCCAACCAATACATTTTATCCGCCGGATAGCGAATTAAACGCTCTTTGAACAACCGGGACAAGGTTATCAGTGGAGAAAGTTTGAATAAGGCTACTCGAGATTTTGAACTCCTGAGAATTCATAAGTAATTAAATATCGCCACGTTTTGACGCGCCAGCTTCAAGCGGCTTCAGGACACCCATTTAAAAATCAAACAAGCGTTTCATATTTCTAGTGATACATCCCCCTTCGATTTTCATCTTGACAAGCCATTTTTAGGACAACAGTTATCAATTTAGCTTATCTTAGTTTGTACCGTTGAACACCAAAATGCGATTTCACCAAAACACCCACTTTTATTCAATGACACCAATAAGGCTTGATCTTTTTATTCGCTCCCCATTATTTAATCATGTCAGCAAGACGTACAGCACGTGGCGAGAACTCATAAAATCACGTGCACAAATCAGTAATAAAAATATTACAGGCGGTTTTAATAACTCGCATATATCGTCCGGTGCACCTGCAATTGATATATTCTGTATGTACTTTTCGCGGCATAAGCGAAGACAAACGATTTTATATTTGAAACAATATACTCAGCCACAATTTTTGTTTTTCTTTTTCTCAAAGACAATCCACGATCGCTCACATTATGTCTTAGTCAAATTTTTGTCTGACAAAAATGTATTTTATTTGTATAGTTTAACTAAACATGACTACATGTTACGTAAAGGGCTTCAGTGTGTTTATATCTTTAGACGCTTATATCAGTTAAGCACCTTTAAGTAAGCGAAGTCCATTTCTTTTTCCCATTGAGCACAACACTGTATGCATTAGCAACAAACTCGATTTCTGATACATGAATTTAACAAGAAAGTTATTGTACAAACCTTTTAAGCTTGATGGATAAACAATGCAGAGTAGAGCAGCGACAGCACAAATAGAGTATTTCATCGTACGGCGATTGAGGTCGAGGATATTATGGGCGGTTAAAGCTGAGTGGAACTAGAAAAGCGTGTATGGGTCAGGTGAAGTGCTTCAGAATCAGCTGCGAGACCCCGTAGGCTTGAATGACTTGTCAGCTGTCCCCGGTCAGATAAACCTGTTAAGAAAAATGTCGAAACTCTCTGACAGATCGATTAAACCTCGTGTACGTTCAGGAAGAGGGGGAAAGTGCTGTTTTCTGTGCTGCTATAAGAATTGACTCCTATCTCCCATAAACTAATTACACGTTATCCCTATCTAAACTAATGCACTTGGCTTAAACAAAGTTAATTATCGCCGTTGCAGTATGTGTCCTCCGGATATTTGCATAACACGTCATGTATGTTTAGTTCACTTTTACGGAGTTTTTGTGTGGCTACAAATTGATTTTTCTGTCGATGTTCAATGTAACGCCGTTTAAATATGTTTTGTTAAAATATATATTCCTACATTGCAATTCTCGAATTCTCCTTTTAAGAGAGAGTTATATCGTGTGAAACGAATATTTTATGTAGCAGTACACGACTGTCGTGTTTCTTGTCAATTTTGAATTTTAAATCTTTAAAATAAAACCCATTTTTCTCCATTTCCCAATGACGAGGGCTTTTGCATTAGATGGAGCTATTTAGTTGTTTAGAAAAGTACCAAGCTCTCCCCCTGTTTAAAGGTTTTCGGGGGAAAATGCGCGAAAGTGCAGAAATTAAATCGTCTTACATAATTCCCTTAATCTGCATATTAAAGGCAGCCATTAATGACACCTGTAGTACAAACGTATTTAAGTCTATATTCATGAAATGAAGTATTAGCGCAAGGCTGTGTTAATCCGAAGACAATCGACACCAAAACAACTCGTTCTTTTTCGAACATTTCATTCCGTTCCCGTCAAATTTAGAATTTACATTTGCGTCTACACAAAGCTAGGAAGAGAAGCCGGTACTGAAGTTTTAACCTCCAACAACATTAGGTAATTAGCAGTCTTCCTATACCTTTCTTCGTTTTAGTTTGTAGTATAATACCTGGCTAGGGACTCGCAGTGTTCAGGGAAATTGTTAATTGTAAAAACAAAACAATGTTTTAATTAACATTGCGGTCAAAGTTATTCACTCACCGTACATGGAAATTTTGTGCCAGAGGGAGGAAAGGAGGGGCCCGGAGGGGGAGGGGAAGCCTTCCCTTTGAGTCAGAATGAAAAGAATCGAATACCTTGCCCTTTTTACTCTTCCTTAGCATTTTTTATCATATTCCAAACCCTTCTTTTGGCTTTGGGTCCAAACCATACGACAAATTCTGCATCTGCTACCGATTTGCTTCGTTAGTAATATAGTATTACTTTAAAAGTAGTGCTTTTCTTTAACTTTTGCGACAGTGGAGAGTAAGAAAGTATATTACTCCAGAATCTTTTACAATAGACAAGTTTTAAGTCAAAACTCCTGTAAAACAAAGCATGTCTTTTTTTACCTGACTTCACGGTCTCTCTTGGTAAATGGGATATCGTGAAATATCACGACGTATCATTAAATGGCGTTACCTGATTTACCCTCACTTAAAAATGGCGAGAACTTAACAGCCGAAAAATAAACAACATAATAACCTTAATTATGATGGAGACGGATTGGCTGGACTGCAAAAGATATCATCTTAAAGATAATAAACACGTCTTTTTAAAAGCAAACAGTGAAATAAATAGTAACTGATTAATATTATTGTGAGCGCATTACAAACTACGAGTGAGTTTTCTTCATATCGTCGAGTCAGAAGATAAATTAAATACATATATAGGTAGTTAGAATCTTTAGCGCGAGTTTTAATACCCTACCCTTTAGGACAACAATAATTTAAAGCAAGTCTCTTCCGGTTTCTCAAAACATCGATTTTTCACTCTACTTTTTCCAAGATTTTTATGATAAAAAGAAATTTTCATGTTTTTTCGGATCGCGACCTCAGCACTTGTTTAATATCATCCCACGATTTAGCGCCTGTGTGTTCTACCAATGTAATTCGAGACTAAAAAATGAATATTCTAAGACATATTTTGATCCGATTTAGAAGGATTTCCAAAAGACTCGAGCATCATTCCCTTAACATTTGAAGCGCCGTTTTGGAGTATGAAAGATTAGGGATAATTGTCATCCGAGTTGGTGTGAACCTCTGATGAAAGTGAGGCTAAGTGCAAAGTTTTTCATATGATTTTAATTTTAGTTTCGTTTGCATACGAATGGCAACTAATTTTCATAATAAAAACTTTGCAATAATGAGGTTCACTGCAACTCGGAAATGGCCCATTCCTATGCGATTACCTTTGGGACAATGTATAAACCAGTTTATCAAATTGGCTCTAAGGTACCTTAAAACTATCCTCCCCTCCATGTATTGGAAACAAACTCCATACTCACTCAAAATACCACCAAGCCTTCCTTAAATTTGGCGAGAATTTTATCCGGCGCTTTATCGATTCTAAAACCATACAGACAAGAAAATGAAATAAAGGTCAATTTGCATCTTTTGCAGTGTCTTTAAAATAAATGCGAATAGTCCTATATTTTTATTTTAACAACCTTCTCACTCTAGAGGTTGTGTTTTCGAATGAGCGCCGCGTTTTTGCTTAAAGGTGCTGCGTTTATTAAAGGACGGAGCTTTTTAGAATTTTTGCTCTTATGTGTGATTTTGATTGAGGGCGGTACTTGATAAGGGAAGGCGCTGGCACTCGAAGTAAATACCACATACATCAGTTAATCGGCATTAAATAACAGAGTGTACAGGAAACATTTCTGCGTCAAGAATATTACGTGATAAATAAGGTACTAAATGACATAAGGTGCGGCATCGCCTTTATTGTTTAGAAGGATAAAAACTACATTAGCCGCGGCGAATTGCTTTTCTTTTCTGTTGTAAGAAACTCTATTTAGGTTAAAATGAAATGAATTATTTATTTAACGTTTAAAACAACGTACGTACCTCGGGTTTCTCTCATAGACGCCGTTTTTTAGTAAGTTTGCTTAATGACGGACTTGGTATATGTTTTCAAAAAACGCTTTTGTGTCTTTTATTCCCTTTTTAACGGCATTAATTATGACCCTATGGTATGGTATGTATGGTAAGACGGCTGTTATTATATATTAGGAATAAGGATAAATGCGTCCTTAATTTTTAGTTCAGAATGGTATGCGAACCAGCGATAATTTCATTTATGCCGAAAAAACAATTAGTCAGAAAACAACCCCAAGCAGAAGTAAATAACTGTATGAAATTCGAAACTTCCCTGATTTTCTAAAAGTAACTAGGAAATCTTTGACAGCCGGCTGTAGAGCTGTTATTTTATTCCCGGAAATGACAGTCACGTGAAGGATCTTCCGGGAGTTGAATCCGCCGCGGCACTACTGTCGATATCTTTAATTAGGACCTTCAAGTTCCCTTTGAAAAACATCCCTTCCCCCGCCTTAAGAAATTTCCTTTTATAAAGTTCGCTAGCAGTTCTAATGAAGTTTGAAAAAGGACATGGAATACACTGACTGAACTCCAAGGCACTGCAGGTATCGTAGCATAAGCAAAGGATGCTGTTCCCGCGACTTTATTGCCGCAATGCAAATCAAAGCAAAACAAAAGATGGAAAGAGGAAGAGTATTTAAGAGTGGAATCGTAACAATGGTGAAATGCGAGAATGCAATATAGACTCTGCACTTACTAAAATAGATAACTACAAGGAACCCAGTCTAAAAGTAATATCGCACGCCGCTTGAAAAGTTTTAATAGTCTTTGGGAAAAAATAGAAAGAAGTCAGTGATAAAGAATAAAGTAACGCTGACAAATTTATAAACATTTACGTATTTGGTTAACAATACTTGGCGATACTGCTTACATACAGCTTCCTAATCCAAGAGTTATTCCGGAAGAACTCAACCTTGAGCTAAACAGACCATGGAACAGGTTAAGTTTCAATGTAAAATGAACTTCAGAACAGAGTTTTTTCTTGTGTTCCTTTGATAAAAATAAATGCAATATTTGGTTAGCTCTGTGGTATATAACGGCTTAAGTATACTTTTTAAACGTGCATTTCAGTGACTAATTTTCCATCTAGATCAGTAACTCCAGAAAGGTGGTTTAGTGCAGGGAATTGTTTGGACACGAAGAGTGTTGGAATCACGTTTCTTTCTTTGGGTAAGTGTGTTCTATGAATCGAAAGAGGGTCTCTTTGTTGGCAACTCGGGAAGCAAATAAGTACTGAAGTAGACTTACGACCCGTTTGAGAATTGTTTTATTTGGTTTATTTAGCTTTCAAAAATTCGCATATATTTTACTTTCATTCTTAATACAATGAATATTTCTTGCTTATATATTTTTCTTTTTCCTTCTTACATCTTCGAGCAGCTCATTCCTAAGAAAATAATGAATATATTAACATGTGGATGATAATAAATGAAATAATCAAGCATTAATTCTGAAATATCGATCAAAACATGTGATTTAGTCCTTGATATCATTTAGGCACCAAGTAACTCTATAGAAACAGGACAAATAAAATAAAACGGTGAAAAATACAAACTTGTGTAACTTTGATTGCGTTCGACCTAGCGATGAAAATTGAAATGTTAACCAACAGCGATTTGACTGCGGTTTGTAGTGACGACATCGCAGAGTTTTGAAACCTTATGCGACGTAGCTTTAAGGGGAAATCGCAGCTAAACTGCACTGAAATCGCCGCCAGTTTACACTTGCGATTTTCATCGCGAGCTGAACGGTCCTTATGATTCTGAATCCCGATGTTGTCGCTATCTTCTTAATCAATACCTGTTTTACCCGTTTCGCTTGTACACCGATGAAAATTGCTTTGATCTGTACTATATTAGCGCAATTTCATTATCGTTTCGCAGAAATTTTGAACAAAATCAGACATGATGCTACACGGCCGGTATCTTGCACTGCACTTCATGTCACAGCAAAGTGGCAAAATAAGTACAACTCATTAGGCCCCCAAACGATGGGCTACTATTTTAAAGTCACAAGTATGCTTTCAGAGACCACACGTCGGCCAGAGCTTTTATCTTGGTATCTGTAACATGAAGCGACCATGAGTATTGCTACTCCTCCCTGGATGGGATGCTAGTCTATCACAGGGTTACCCTCAGCAGCTTCTGACCAATGCCCTCTTAAACAGCTGAATGAACAGGGACAATGTGGAGCAAAGGTTCTTGTCAAAGGAAACAAAACAGTTACAAGGCCTAGGGTAATGTTTTGAACCAACAACCGTTAGATCTGACGTTCCGGCAACGTGCTCACCAATCACCAATGCGCTTACACACGGCCGTTTAAGCCGCAGCAATGACCTTCTTACAACATAACATCTTCCCAATTACTACAACACCACACCACCATGATCACCGAAACATTATTGATATTCAAACAGATTCTCCTTACTAGTTACGTTAGAGATATATGAAGAAAAGTACGGAGAACAGATCGGTTGATACTGGAACTTAAATGGAAAAAGAAACGTGTTAAAAACATCCCCGGCAGCCCTCCCTTTGCTGTGCTTGATCAGGCAATATTACACAATGTTGAGTGAAATTTTGAATTGCCTTGAAATTGGCTTTACAAAGCTTCTACATGTTGTTCTTGAAACGTTTATATCGCTCAAAAATAAAACTAAAATAGCATCCTTTTATTTATCACTTACTAGATTTCCGTTTCCACAATATCGTATTTGACAATATGGCGCTGACCTAAGCTTGTACACGTAAAATCCAGCGCAATTACGAACTTCAGCTTCAACCGACCTGTAGCAGCAGTCTCTGTTTTGAAGAAAGCAGATCGTTCTAGAAACAACTCCTTCCTGAACTGAAGGAAGATCTCCTTTTAACCATCCCGGTACAATGGTCCCGCACGTGAATGGACTGGGACACTCACTGGCCATAGCATTTCCGGCTTCCCCTTGGAATCTGTACCATGCCGAAGGGAGACTGTAGTCGCAAGCCGCCTCTGGCGTGTAGGGATGGTGAATTGAGCGATCAGGCGCATCGAGAACTTTATAATGGCTGCATTCTATGGATCAGATGATAAACATTTTCAAAAGACTTTCTTAAACTTTAGAACCACAACGAAAGTTTGGTAACTCGAGGACAAGTGCATGGCAACATAAGTGGCCAAAATGTTTGATTTTCACCTCGACTATTCCACCTTCCACCTCGACTATGATGGGTGCATTCTATGGATCAGATGATAAAAATTCAGACTTTCCCTTAACGGGGTGATGGCAACATAAGAGGCCAAAATGTTTCATTTTCTAACTGATCATGAAATATTAAACTCCGTTAACGTTCCACCTCGACTAGAATTCTTAACCATTAAAATAAAAGTTATTAAGAAGTTTTTTATGTCTCTCAATTTGTTATTCTGTATTATTGTTCTTCTTTTTTTTTTTTTTTTGATTTTCTATTGTTGTGGTTTTTGTTGTTTTGTTTGTTTTTTCTGTCTCTGTTTTTCCTTTTTTTTTATTTGTTTGTTTGTTTGTTTTTTTTCTTATTTTATTTTGAATGATAACAAACGTGACCAATCCCACGAAAGCTGTTAATCAGCAGCACTTCTCTTTGGCGCCGTTTGATTTTTTTAACATTTTTTATTTATTTGACGCCTCGGTAGTGAAGGTGTTACAAGACGAATCATCTCATTTCTTTTTTTCATATGTTCACTTATTTTATTTTATTTTTCTTTTCTTCAATGTTTGTATGGCTCACTGACGAATTGTATATAGATTTCTGCAAACTGTAATTAATTCTTGTAAATTAGTCTTCTCACTACCCGCCTAGATTAGCTCTAGATACTTGCGGGTTAGATGCTTTGTTTATGGTGGAAATGCACTTAGCTACCCAAAGCTAGTTTACCAGCATTCCACTCAGAAATAACGGGAAACAAATAATAATCAAATCGAACATAACATGTTAAAAATCCCTACTGGCAGGAGGCAAACCAGCTGGCTATTTTATAATACAAGCGTGGCCGAGGCGGGGCGTGAACCCGGGACCTCCGGATTCAAAGTTCGGCGCCCTTGCTTACCACTGGGCCACGCGGTTAGTGTTGTCTTTGGATTTTATGTTAACATTTTTGAATAAACTTGAAAACTTGAACTTGATAGGTTTATGAAAACTTTATTCCCTCACTTCTATTGAGTCAACAATAGCTCTCGTTAATGCAAACGTTTTCTATTAAACTATGCCAAGACAAAGCAGCGCTTGTGCTTACTGCTTTAGCCGAGAAATGGGCGTTTACCATGGGTCTTGGAAGTGCTACAACTCAAGGCAAATCTTAACCAACAACTGGCATTGAAGAAAGAGGTACCATTTTTGTGTACAAACCTTACCTTCAAAAACAAGCCGATAAACAAAGTTGGTCCTGTCCTTGCCTACGCCTGATACACAGCGTTTTGACTCCCCGTCTTCATTATAGGTTAAGTGAGCCTTCGGTCCACTCCAGCATTCACCATAAAACTGAAGTCCGAAGTATATGAATCCAGCTTCCTTGACTTCCTCAGCGCATGCTCTGATGGTCCTATTCAAGTTATTCCAGTCTATTTGGGATGGCCATCGGAAGTTCTTAACAAGAACAGGAAGAGGCCTTGGAGGGGATATGGTGTCCTTAAAACATCCCACTGGTTCAAATCTAACATCTAAGAAGATGAAATAATAATAGTAACTTACATTGATCTTTTCTACCAGCAAGTAGTAAATCTTAAATGTTTCTCGCCAAAGTGATTAAAATTAAAGAAAATAAAAAGAATATTATAAAATCATAACGAGAAAAAAGTAAGTGAAAAATGTAAAGGCAACAATGTAATAATTTGACTGAGGCGTTAATCCTTCCGCAATGAGCGGTAATATAAGGATAATTGTAATTTAGTAAATAGAAGAGGTTTAATATCACAAGACTTAAAATGTAGTCTATCATGATAATAATAATAATAATAATAATAATAATAATAATAATAATAATAATAATAATAATAATAATAATAATATTTATCCAGGGAGCCCACTCGCCTTGGCGGTTTTCAGTGGGGCCCTTCAAATTAAAAATAAAATACAAAATAACAAAAAAATTACCTAAAAAATGATTTCACGATATCAAACGAATTTAAAAATAGCTAAACAATCAGAAAGTGCATCATTCACAACCTTTTAAGCTTTGCCTTAAAAAGGGACAATGATTTGCTGTATTTAATGTCATTGTCTAAGTTGTTCCAGTCCTTAGAGGATTGATGAATGAAAGTTTGCTCGCCCCAATTGATAAAAATTATTTCTTTGAAAAAACCTTCCGTCATTCTATGAAGACGATAAGAAAAGTACGCCATAACAAAAAATATTTCTTAGAAAAGCAAAATATATGTCACTTTGCGTGCAACAATAGCGGCAGAGACTGCCATGCTTGGATTGGACTGCTGAGCCACATCCGGCGCTGCTCTCAACAGAAAGACTGACCCAACAGGGCGCACACCATTGTCTCCCGAGACTGAAGGATCCCTACTACTACTACTACTACTCGAAACCAAATGCAAGTCTTCAGTATTCCTCTGATTATTTTAGTACCTGCTAAACTGGACTCATGATCCTGGGACATTAAAACCCCTAGGCGTATGCATTTGGCAATACTGGAGAGCTTTAGAATTACTCTTACGTCAAACGGCAAACGACAGAAATGACCACATGGCATGTTTATCTTTCCTTTGCCGCTCGCTGGTTTCAGCTTCTCAGAAAATTTAATAGTTTTGCGTTAGTATGAAAGGCCAGAATCTTGCGGACACCCTCGGGACCACGAATTAGTGTCCTTAATAGCGGGAGTCCGTAATAGCGGGAATTTATTTCAGTCAAACGTCTGTAATCTAGTTTTGCCGGAGACTTAGCTGCTGTCCGTATTATCGGAGTGTCCGTAATAGCGAGGTGTCCGCAAGGCGAGAGTTGACTGTACTTATTATTTCAAGAAAACATAAACACAAATTTCACGTTTGCCGTTTGCCATAAACGCGATTCAAATCTCTCTATTAATATAAAGAAAAACGAGGTTCTCGCTATATCATTTTAGACAAAAGGACAACGCATCTTCTATCTTTCTATTTAATAGGTTTATGCCTCTGTAAACAATTTATAATCCTCACCTTCTCCGTCGACAAACAAACTTGATTTTTTGTGCCAGGCTATTACCAAAACAGTGGCGGCCACGAGTAATCTAAGCAATGATACTTTCATCGTGAATATTTTTGTTAAGCCTAAAGGATTGATCAAGGTAATGCTACCACTCCCTCTATATTTTTTATCTTTTTTATACTTTCATCTACCTAATTCATTATGCCTCGAGCGCCTTCAACAAACAAACCAAACAATGGCGGCGTACGCTTTGCTATAGTTGTCAAAAGAATCCTTCACAAAGAAAAACTCGGGATTGTGCACACGACAGCTGCTAATAACGAACAAGCCCACTGTTTGAAGGACACATCAAACATTCGACCGCAGCTAACGATATCGTTTACTTTTGTTCATTAAACGATAATATTTTAAGACTAAATTTTAGCAACTTTTAAGGCACTCGAGAATTCGGTATCTTCTTTATTACAAATACTATAAATATGGATTTACTTAGATTTGTTATAACTTCCATTTGTCGCGTGATAGGCAAGACTTGATAAACAAATCGTGTCTTCTTTATTTTCCTTAATTTAAACTATTCAGTAAATATGCCAAAAAAAATTGAAGTAAGCTCCTAAACTGTGTATCTTGTAATAATTTCAGACAAAGCCCGCTACAGGTGTAGGATCAAACCTCATTAAAATATCAAAACTAATAATTGAAAAACTGGACAAGAAATCGTGTCTTCTTTATTTTCCTTAATTTAAACTATTCAGTAAATATGCCAAAAAAATTGAAGTAAGCTCCTAAACTGTGTATCTTGTAATAATTTCAGACAAAGCCCGCTACAGGTGTAGGATCAAACCTCATTAAAATATCAAAACTAATAATTGAAAAACTGGACAGTTTTGTTCCTTCCGTCAGAACTTTAAAGCGTTTTCGCTCTTTACAGTTAGCAAACTTCAGCTGCAACTTCAAAGCCGCTCTCCTTAATTGGACAAAATGTTTGCTTTTTTTCTACACAATGATAGAATCTGCAATCTTTCCTTTCAGAGTTTAAATATTTTCTGTTAATTCTTTCTGTGATCGGGTAAAAAATCTATCTCTTGAGTAATCATTGACATAAACTCGTTACAACACCTTGCCTGTGTTTTATCGAAACTACACCCATTATGATCTAAGAATAATATAGTATGATGATCACGAATTACTTTAGTTATTTCAAAAAGAAGGCCGCCATGGCGGTCGGTCCCCTTTATTGTTTGGCTTGGGTTTAAAACATAACTACAAACTAAAAATTGAACGACATGAAGTAATACCGCTTGTTGTTTAATCATAACCGACAAAGGAGTCTTCCAGATGATAAAAAGTGTCTTTTGAAACCCATCGGAAAGTGGGAAGCAGTTCAAGTGTGATGCCGCAAGACCTACTATCCATTTACCTGCAGGTCGCTGTCCGGTCCGACTTAAGGCCTGCAACAAAGCAGCTCCGGCCAACATTAGAACTGTACTGGTCTCAAAATGGAATCAGAACAGAATATTCAAACTATTTCTGCTTTTCAATATAAACAATGCCGATCTTCCATCGTAAAAAAAACTTCCTGGATGGCATTGAATTACGACAAATATTGTTGGTGAAAACCCACACGAGCAAAATTGACTATGTATCGCTTTACAATTTATTTACTTAACCACATCACCTCCAAATAGATGAGGCGTGTTCTACACGAAGAATAAAGAACAAGAAGCACCGTATAGCGTTACCAACTTTTTTCCCACAAAAGTGCAGTTCAAACGTCCAGCACGAATCTTGATTTCAGTGACGACTAAGTGTGCTTAAGGCCCTGTTTACATTGTAAGCAGACCACCCAGGTAGGCGAGTTAATCAAGTCGAGCTAAAACACAGCCCTCCTTTACTCGTAAATTTTATATCCTAGTAGGCTATGTCCAAGTCATTGACGTGTGTCGTGGTGTGGGAAATGGGATTGTCTTCGACAAATACGCTCTAACTAAATTATCTATAATTGTACTTTGTCGATTTTCAACAACATATTCCGAGATTGAGACTAAATAAATTTTCGGAAACGTTCTCTATCGTTTTTGATGGCCTTCGAACCTTTTTTATTGTTATTATTTTTATTTTTGTCTGAGTTGTTTTTGAATGATTTTGCCAGAATGATAGCCCCAAGTCAAAACTCGTAAAAAGCATTTACCCGAAAAAATACAATGTTACTATTATTTGTCGACAGGTAAAACGAATTCGAAAAACTGGGACCGTTTCCCTTCAAAGTTATGTCCACATTTAAATTCAAAGGAAAAATCGTTACTACAAATTAAAATGGGTAGCCAGTGCCCTTGTTTTGACCGTTCAGATACAATAAAAGACAGCCCGATTCGGTGGATAGTGCGTTCTACCAGCCCGTTACTCGCAGTGTACAACTTCTATACAAACCCTTTGCTATGGTGTTTTTACAGATCGGTTTATTTTAAGATACGCATGGAATAGTATCAGTTCAGTGGTTGACGTGAGAATTATGCAAACCATAAGACTAGTTAGTAAGGCTCCCGTGGGAGACTGACTTTGTGCGAACTTCAATCTAAAAATAAATAGGTCTATAAGAACGCCGTTACACGAATATAAAGGAATTGCACGCTCCTGGTAATGGGCTCCTGCTTCTACCATGCAAACACTTCAATGTAGTGTGTAAAAAAAACTGTAAGTCTCAAGGTAGCTCGGTTTTGGCGAGGGATCCGGATTCCCGGGTACCCGGATCACCTCCTAATCTTATATACATAGTGAATCCGCAACCGGAATAGGCCCCCAATGTAAATAGGCATAGATTATAAGCCTTTGACAAATGTCCGCGAAAGTTATATTTTTCACGCAAATACAAGAACTATCATACAAATTGCTTTCTACCTCGAACTTGAAAATGGTATTTTTTTGTCGTTTTGTGTATGATGGCTAGACTGATTTTGTTGGCTTCCTGATTTCTCTTTTGTTGAAAATGGAATCGCATCGCAAAAAGTTTAATTCACATCATTCGGGAAAAAAATTGCTACTATTTACAAGACGAAGTAAATGCAAAACGACTTATCTATCCTTTACAAGGGGTAATTTCTTAACATGGTATGAATGAATAACATTAAAACTGTTTAAATGTTAAAAACTACTTAAGAGCGGTTGTCAGTAACTTTCGAGAATCCGGCGACAGAAGCGAAAATTCGAATTTTTTTTTATTTGCCCCAAAAGACCCTTTTGGTGAACTATTTTCAAAAATAATATTCAAAAGTTCCAGCGAATTTTTATTTTGGCAAAAATTGGGAAAGTTCGAAATCGGCCAAAACGCGACCGATGGCCCGATTGAAATTATGCAAATTAGTACATTTTTAAAACTCTCGTTCAAGACAAGGTAGCGTTTTCTCGAGTTGACACTTTCACAATCGTTTTTACATCCCTTGCGCTTGCTTCTAAACTATATTTTATCTCCACCAGAACATTCTTTCATTTAAAGTTGCCCACGTAAAGAATACAATGTTTGCTATTCCTTAGATAGAGTGATTTTTGCCATATTTCAGATGACCATATCATCAAGGGTATACAAATATACTGGTAATGAAATCACTTTTTTGAACGGGCAATTGTTCTTATTTATCATGTTAAAATATTTAGTTTGGCCCGTGAAAAGCGAGCGCGCTAGGTCGAGATGTGTGGAATGCACTTTGACACAATTCGCCATTTCAGTACTTCATGTTCCTCCTGTTACTTTGCACTTATCAATACACTTCACGGAAGCTTTTAGATAAAAGCCAAGGTCTCTGTGTTCATTTCATGCTGTTATACACGTAAATAACTAGCTTCAGACTTGAGTGCTCCCCATATTAGCATTAGGTTATCAAATGATTCCTTTCAGGTAAAGTTTTCGAGTTTATATTGAGCCGTTCAAGCGAGATGAAAGAGCCGTTCGCAGGGAAATAACTTGAAATCAGTGAAATTTATACCCTGTCTCTCATATCATGCTACACTTCCAAACTACCGTTATTATTAAGCTAGAAATTGTAAATGCTCCCTTTTTACGTGACCTAAGACAGAATTTGCCTAAAATATTACGAATAAAGTCCACCACAAGAAAAAGCTGGAAAAATCGCGCACCGACGTAAATGTAAACATCAGCCGTTTCTCGACTTGCTACATGGATGAAACGCGTCCGTTATTTTACCTCTGTATACATTTATGAGCAGAAAGTAGAAACAAAAAAATCTTCTCTATGCCCATCTGTATAAATGCACTCGCCAATCAGGCTTTGATTTTCTGTATGTTTGTCGAAAATACTGAAGAATGGTGCAACATAATAATTTGTTACTAACTACTTGACTCACTCAATCACAACCGGATACATGTAACACGACTGGAAACTAGATATAAAGAAACGCTCTTACTTGTCTGCAATCGTTACTCACATTATATCTGGCGATATCACATCCCCGAGGCAAGGCTGAAAATTGTCTCAAAATCCGCATATTAGAGATTCAAAGTTTTGAACAACGCAACAACTTTCATTGCGTGACAAGTGAAATGTGATACTCAAGCGCGCGAAAAGCACCGGAATAAACAATGTCAAGATTCGCCCTTGTGATGACAGTGCGAAAATGATTTTTGAAATTACAAGAAGAAATTGAGGCAAGTCAAGGTCTGCAAGGTATATTTAATGGACTGAAACAATAATCATGGAGTTTTCCTTTTGTGAGATTCACTCTGTATTGTCTGTGCCGGATTCTCATCAATAAAATAACATTACAGGAAAAGTAAAACCGAAATTAATTTAAATCAAGTTAACAAATTAAGACCTTTTGAAACCTTAATGCAGTATTTCAATACTATCCTCAAACAAAAAGCAATTATATTTAGGAGAGTGAAGTTTGTCTTTCGCCATGGATCAACGCGCAAAAGTTGCGGATCAAGCTCAAAAGGTGCGCAATATTTGCAATGTGTTATACGGTTAATCAATGCAATGAGGACGTTCACCATGAATGGAACGAAAAAAAAAAACTTCTTTTTAGGTTAACCTGTTAAACCTAGCTTTAATGTCTGTTTGAGATGAGTCACTGATGGCGATAAAATTTTAACTGGAAATACACACCATTATTCTGCATTATTGCTTACGGAAGGGCTGATCAAATTTTAAGATAAGAGTTTAACCTTAATTTATTTTCTTGCGCGCGTGTTCGGTCGACTATTCGGTCTAAAAGACGATGTTATCTCTTACGGGCCGTCACTGTGTAAGTCTGACGTTGTCATTGTTAAATCCTCCTAGCGTGCTCCAGAGTATCCACCATACGAACAGCCTTTGACAAGGCCAGTGAGAGTATCTTTTGAACCTGTGTACCATAGTCCAGTGATTGTTCAATTTATAGTGGTTTTTATATGGCATGGTTGAAGATATAACTTAATTGCGAGTTCCACTTGGATTGGGTTAACCCACGGTACATGCATTGACAATGACAACGATTCTTTGCTGTTCATTCCTCGGTCTCCCTTCGTCGTTAAGGTTTCTGACTGTTCCAGTTCACACGAAGGCCTTACCTCTTTCGGTGGTGAGAGCATATAAAGACGAACGGAAAGTTTCAATCGTAAATCATAATTCCTGGAATAAAGTCAAGTAATGCATAGCAGTGGATTCCTGTTTAAAAAAATAGGGAAAGCCAGAGAAAGAAATAAAATGTTCTTTCATGCTCTCAGTTTCGCTCAAATGAAAACACTTTACCTGCCCTAGCAACAACACTATTTCGTCCTGAATTTCTTTATAGGCCCGATCTTTTGTGCCTTTATAGGTGCGAGCGAACGTCCTTTTTGCATTGATTAAGCGTAACACATTACAAATCTTGCGCATTTTTTGAGCTTGATCCACACGGAGAGGTGTCATGGCGAAAAAAAAACTTCACTCTCCTCCAAACTTTTTGTTTGAGGATAGTATTGAAATACCGCATTGAGGTTTCGAAAGCTCTTGATTTGTTTACTTTCATTTCAGTTAATTTCGGTTTTATTTTGAGGAAAATAAAGGTTGTTGTTGTTGTTGTTGTTGATGATGACAATTCGGTACAATCCCTAGGAGGGGGGGGGGGGTGGGGGGAGAGGAGGAAACATGATTTTCGTTTCAATCCGGCAATCAAATATACCTTGCAGACCTTGACTTGCCTCAATTTCTTCTTGTAATTTCAAAAATCATTTTCGCACTGTCATCACAAGGGCGAATCTTGACATTGTTTATTCCGGTGCTTTTCGCACGCTTGTGTTTCACATTTCACTTGTCACGCAATGGAAGTTGTTGCGTTGTTCAAAACTTTGAATCTCTAATATGTGGATTTTGAGACAATTTTCAGCCTTGCCTCGGGGATGTGATATCGCCAGATATAATGTGAGTAACGATTGCAGACAAGTAAGAGCGTTTCTTTATATCTAGTTTCCAGTCGTGTCACATGTATCCGGTTGTGATTGAATGAGTCAAGTAGTCAGTAACAAATTATTATGTTGCACCATTCTTCAGTATTTTCGACAAACATACAGAAAATCAAAACCTGATTGGCGAGTGCATTTATACAGATGGGCATAGAGAAGATTTTTTTGTTTCTACTTTCTGCTCATAAATGTATACAGAGGTAAAATAACGGACGCGTTTCATCCATGTAGCAAGTCGAGAAACGGCTGATGTTTACATTTACGTCGGTGCGCGATTTTTTCAGTTTTTTCTTGTGGTGGACTTTATTCGTAATATTTTAGGCAAATTCTGTCTTAGGTCACGTAAAAAGGGAGCATTTACACTTTCTAGCTTAATAATAACGGTAGTTTGGAAGTGTAGCATGATATGAGAGACAGGGTCAGTAAATTTCACTGATTTCAAGTTATTTCCCTGCGAACGGCTCTTTCATCTCGCTTGAACGGCTCAATATAAACTCGAAAATTTTACCTGAAAGGAATCATTTGATAACCTAATGCTAATATGGGGAGCACTCAAGTCTGAAGCTAGTTATTTACATGTATAAAAGCATGAAATGAACACAGAGACCTTTATCTAAAAGCTTCCGTGAAGTGTATTGATAAGTGCAAAGTAACAGGAGGAACATGAAGTACTGAAATGGCGAATTGTGTCAAAGTGCATTCCACACATCTCGACCTAGCGCGCTCGCTTTTCACGGGCCAAACTAAATATTTTAACATGATAAATAAGAACAATTGCCCGTTCAAAAAAGTGATTTCATTACCAGTATATTTGTATACCCTTGATGATATGGTCATCTGAAATATGGCAAAAATCACTCTATCTAAGGAATAGCAAACATTGTATTCTTTACGTGGGCAACTTTAAATGAAAGAATGTTCAGGTGGAGATAAAATATAGTTTAGAAGCAAGCACAAGGGATGTAAAAACGATTGTGAAAGTGTAAACTCGAGAAAACGCTACCTTGTCTTGAACGAGAGTTTTAAAAATGTACTAATTTGCATAATTTCAATCGGGCCATCGGTCGCGTTTTGGCCGATTTCGAACTTTCCCAATTTTTGCCAAAATAAAAATTCGCTGGAACTTTTGAATATTATTTTTGAAAATAGTTCACCAAAAGGGTCTTTTGGGGCAAATAAAAAAAAATTCGAATTTTCGCTTCTGTCGCCGGATTCTCGAAAGTTACTGACAACCGCTCTTAAACACAAAATGCTTTTGAATACTTAGTCATCCGCATTGTGTCAGCTATTTCTATATTTCACACCCATCTTTAAGTGGCTGTCTCCCTAAGAACCTCATAATCCAAATTGGTCACTAAATGGATTTGCTTCAAATTTTGCACGTGAATTACACTTTGTCCAGTTACTTTAAAAACTCCTTTCGTTTTGGTTGTAAACGGTTTCTTCATGAGTGTAATTCACGTGCAAGATTCGAAACAAATCCATTTTGTGGCCAGTTTGGGTGATGAGGTTCTAGGGGAGACAACCACTTAATTTTTTAAAAGCCTTCAGGGATGTTAATGGGACTAGGTGTAATTTTATCGGGTAGTTAATCTCGTGGTTGTTCTTTTTTCAGGGTTAACAAGGTTTTTAGAGGGGCTATTCAACCTACCTTTTGTGACACATCATGGCAGCTCAGGAAAAATAACTGCCAAATTTTCTTTAAAATGCTATTCTAATACACGTAAAATATTGGTAAAATGTTGCTCCCAACGGCACTGCCAAGATGGAAATGGACACCGACTTGAAAAAGTCGGGCCCGACCTGTTTTAATGTTGGATAAAATTAATGATGAGATTGAACGCTACCTGAATTTACCTTAGAGAAGCCAATCGTCGTAACTTGAGATCTCCTTGTTATAGAGATAAAAGTGATAAATTTATAAAGTTATGATTCTTATGATATATTCTTCTGACACACATATAATCTTTTCTACCCTTGTTTTTGCCATTTATTTGAAACAAGGAGTCTAGAAACGTGTTTGCACACTGACTCGTGTTTTGAGGAAACACGTGGATGCCTTCAGATTTCTTCCAGGCCCTCATGGTTCCGGTAAGGCTTTTTTCCAGCCCCTCACGGTCAATCCGTTTCGGCGACGGGTTGACCGAGATAAAAGACAAGGGGAGGCCTATGAACTAGGAATGATGCACAGACATTTCCTATATGGAACAATCGTCTATTACGTTATTCGAGAGCCGTGTTTACTTTAACTTATCTTTTCGTCGCTGCAAAGGCACAGTGGAACTGGAGTAAATTTTCTCGGTTCACGGCTCGACGTTTTCCTCCCTCGTGGGAACAAGTGTTTTCGTCAATCAAAGCATTTAGAGAAAACACAACCGGAGTAAACTGACGGAAATACTGTTTAACCTGACAGAAGCGTAACACGTAGCGTAATTTAAACATTTGAATTGTAATCAGGATTATAAAATCAGAGTAATCAAATTCTGACAGAAAAGCGACAGGAGATTGTTTCGCTATTTCCGTGACAAACTGAGATGCACAATTAACAGAGTGAACCACTATTAAGAAAAGGTGATCTTTAACGGTTGTAGGTACGTCGAAAATTCGACATAAAAGTCAATTGTTCTTGGAGCCTTGCCTTGCCTTGCCTCCTCTCGCGTGATTAATGTAATCTATTGGGATACAATCCTGTGAGAATAAAAATGCTCTTTTACCTTTGAGAATTTTACTTCCAAAGCACTTAAAATAAAATAAAAAAGACTGAAAAAATATATAAAATTTATTTTGCAATATGTTGGGAAACAAACAGCAACACCCCGGGAATCAAATTATTTCCAAAGGAAAAGCTTTCAAATAAAATGACACATTTTAAAGCCGTTCTTCCTTTAATTTATTTGTTACGATTAAAGATACAGGTTCACAGTTTTCCGCCAACCAAGATTTAAATTTGATAATTTCAATTACGTCCAACTAACAAAGCATTTTGAATCTCAGTGTAAATTTGAAGTTACGGATCAATCACTGTCCGTTTCCACAGTAGCCATTCAAACACTTTATATTCCGTTGTAGCTTGTACACGAAGAAACGCCCACAGTTTCGAATTTTGATGCTGAATCTCTTTTCACAGCAATTCCCCATCCAGCTGAAACAAACATGGCCTTCCTGAATTCCGTCTGCAACCTGTCACCATGAAAAAGAAAACATTATTAAGACGGAATAACAAAGATCAGGGAAAATCCGCACAAGCGTTATCATTTTTTTAGTGTATGGGTGAGGCAAAACAAATATTTAACAATTAGACGGCGAGCTCGAGGTTTCTATCGGCTGATAGTTTGCGAGGGGCGAAGCCCCGAGCCAACTATCAAAGGCGATAGAAACCGAGAGCGAGCCGTCTAATTGTTTTAGCATACCTCAGTGATCGATCTATGAAGCAAAAAATTCTTTTTATTTCATAAATTTTGATATATTTGTGCAATGATGCATGCTAAATCGCGCGCGCTCTTACAACCTGCCGTCTATCGATAGATAGACGGCTGGTATATCGAAGGACAATGCCAGAGGCTGAACGATTAACCAAATAATGAGCACTTGGCCAAGAAGCGAAGCTTCGAGGGCAACTGTGAAAATTTGAGGACAATAATTTTAAAGCCGATGGGTATTATCATTCGATATATCAGCAAGCCGGAATTGAGTTTATTTATTTTATATTCCTTTGATTAGTTTCTGAAATGCGCGCCCTTTCCTGTGAAAAAGAAAAAACAGCTAGTAATGACCACGACATGATTGCAGGCAAATAAATGCAAGCCAATTAGGTCATTACATTATATTAAACTGTGATTGTATTACGAAAGCTAAAATCAGAAATTGTGACGTTCTATCTTTGCTTTGTTTCTTTGGAAATAAAAATCGGGTAAATAATACCAAATCAGACAATTGTTATCGTTTCATATCCGCCGTCCGATTTTGTACCACGTAGCGTGTTTTGTACAATGATGACGCGCGGAAATTAATTTGTGGATTATAAAAGAATATTACTGCTAACTGAGCACCTGGCAGTTACACCCAGCGTTAGCGGTGCAAATCGTCCCAGTGCTGAAGAAAAGTGTTACGATAGCCGTTAGAAGTGATTCCAATAAAAAAATACGTGAAAAAAAATTTCGCGTTAAACGATAAGAAAATTATTTTATAACCTCAGGGTATTTTCCATCAAACCAGCCAGTCCGTATGGTCTGACACCTGTTAGGTTGTACACATGTGTCCGCCATGGCATTTCCTGCCGCTCCCGTGAACCTATACCAGCTGTTTTGGTCTATTTCATTCTGGTCACACCTGATCCCCGGTCCACTAGTTTTGTGAAATTGAGATCGGTCCGGACTGTTGAGGATTTTATAGTTTTGGCACTCATTTTCTGCAAACACAAATAAAGAAACAAACGAAAAGAAGAAGCTTAGTATATCATAGTAACCGATAAGAGGAAGTAGCTGGGAATGGCAGTGACTCAATACTTTTTTTCAACGATCAATCAAATTCTCCGAGGATCCTTCAACAGTTATGTGAGTGACTTCTTTCACAGCCGTTCTCTTAGGGCGCTTTCTATTTGTCAGAACTGACCGTCCAGTTCAATCACTTCGCAAACGGAATGCACCAATTTGAACGACAGTTTACATGCCACTATTTTTAATTGCTTTAAAAGGTCGCACAGTACTCTCAGAATGTACCATTTTGAAGAATTCGAAGAATCAGTCCTTCAAATTGGTATACTCCATTGACGAACCGACTAGCCTGGAAAGTACCCTTACTTAGGGAAACGATAAAAACTAATTATACAACCTGTTCTGTAATTCTTCGAGTACACCGGGCGCGAACAAGAGATAAGTTAATTACATTTACGACAAACGGCAGCAATGACCACATGACCATGTATACCCTATATTTGCCGCTCGCTGTTTTCAGTTTCTCAGTAAAATTGAGTACTTAGATTTTGCGTTAGCATCGAAGGTCAGAATTATTTGCACTATTCTCATCTGTGTCACTAATTTTTTCAAGCAAACATAAACGCGAATCTCCCATTTGCTGTTCGCCGTAAACGCGATTCTAGCTCTGTCTCAATTATTTGTCGAACACGACGTGCTAGCGGCTTATCCTGTCAGCGCTGTTTCATGTAAAAACTCGGGTAATTGTCCATGTAGGTTTCTTGTACGACTCGCCCGTTAACCGTTTACACACCAATATGGACACTATCACAGGCAGATCCGGCGTGAGGTCTTCAAAGGTCTCGACGACATTCCTGTGCCGAACACTATTTTATTCAGTGCAGCATGGCTCTTTGTCTCAGGTAGGTTTTAAAGCTGAACTTGAAATTTAAATAACTTTGTGAAACACGTTGAGGTAGTTTTCCCTAAAATTACCGTTGATAAGTACTGGTCGTATGTGAGAAAATACTCATCTGGTCTGGTAAGTAATTGGGACTTTAGAGAAATTCGCCCCAAACTCAAAGCACTGCTTTCGGATATAACGGACTGACAATGCGGCTTCACTCCATTAACAAAGTAGCGCAACCTGTACTAACCTTTGGTAAGCATGTAGACATAATTGGATAGGCCTTTCCCTACAAAAGGAGCTCTGTTCGTACATCCTGACGAAGGGCCGTATTTATCATATGTCACCTGGCTATGCGATCCACTCCAACACTCTCCATAGAACTGGATTCCAAAAAACGAATGCCACTTGCTTTTTGCCTAGAGAAAACATTTAACAATTACTGAGTTCACGAGCCGCTACAGAAATGAGATGATAGATACGAGCAGAGATGGCTATAATCACCTCATATCCAACAAGCGTGAATGGAATAATTGTTTTGTTAAAAAAGAACAAGAACAACCAGAAGATAATTTAAGGCGTGGCCCAGTGGTAAGGGCGCCGGACTTTGAATCCGGAGGTCCCGGGTTCAAGTCCCGCCTCGGCCACGCTTGTATTATAAAATAGCCAGCTGGTTTGCCTCCTGCCAGTTGAGATTTTTAACATGTTACGTTCGATTTGATTATTATTTGTTTCCCGTTATTTCTGAGTGGAATGCCTGTAAACTAGCTTTGGGTAGCTAAGTGCATTTCCACTATAAACAAAGCATTTATATTTGTATTTTATTTTATATTTATTTTATGGTCGCTATTTCTCAGGCATTGTATGATGGAACATATACCATGACCTCTAAGCCAATCAAATCAAAGGAATTGCACTATACAATGATCCAGTTTTTAATAAATGAAAATATTCCTTGTCTGCCTCTTTGTCTGTTGTCGTTTGATGTGATACTAGTGGTAACAAATCACCTTATTTAGAGCGATTTTCGAATCCTCGTCAAAGAAAATTCGCGTTCACTTTGGTTTTGCTTTTCTTTGCACCGTGATTGGTTAGGAAAACTCACGCCACGTTTTCAACCAATGAATAACAAAAACAAAATCAATCGTGACTTGCTCGCTTCCATTTTTAAATTCTCGCGCTTGGCAGCGCTTCATCTATTTGCTTAGGCCCGCATTTTCGAAGGGCAGACGTTGAACGCATCCGCAATGTTGTCTTAATATAGTGAATAAACACCTTTGGAAACGTACCTTAGCTGCACATTTTTTCACAACTGTGCCTTCAATGTCACTCCAGTTTAGTTTTTCTGGCCACTTTGCAGTCTTTATTCGAAAGTTTGCCAGCATTTCAGGCAAAGCTCTCGCTGACGTCTTATCTTTGAAACACCCAACCGGCACATAATCTGGATCATCTTTGAAGAAGCAACAATTAAAAAAAAGAAGAAAGAAAATGTAGATCCTCTGCCACAACCCCTTCACAGAAAAAGAAGTAACAAGCTGGTAGAACCCCTGTGGCCATAGTACTTTTCATTTTTCGATTCCGTACATGTTCAGATAAATGGAAAAGTAGGGCCTATGTCTCTGGGGCGTTAACCTAACCGAATGGTGTTTACTTAACATGTACCTCGCCGCACAAGTGTCATCAAATAAAAGGCAAATATTTCAACCGTGATCAGTTTGTCAATATGCACACAAAGTAAAAATACGAGAAAGAACTTAGAATAGGTGGCTCAGATTTGCTTTTGGATCAGTGTGGATGCGTCCGTCGGTATATTAAAACACTTCTTATCGGCTTTAAAAATGCTACTGAACAGAGAGAAAAAAGATACAAGTCTGAAACATCTCCTTTGAGTTTCGCCCACAAAATGCAAACAGAAGCAAATTACGGAACGGTTAATGTTACACGCATTATTTATCCCAAGGAAAAGATCACTTATTTTTTACATAAAATTAAAAGCCAAAACTATGCTAAGAAACTTACTGAGACTAAATACTTGACTTGTTAAAATAAACCAGATGGCAACGTTTGCAATGATGTACATAGCGTCTGGATTTCAGGCTTTGAACTGAGTTGTGAAGTTGTGAATTTGTGTAGAAACTAAAACCCTGAAAAGAAAACATAATGGAACAAGTTGGGAATGACCCAAGAAAAATATTAAAAGAAAATCTATTAGGCTATTTTCTGGTTCATCCAATCTATAGAAAAATCCTAGAGAAAGACTCGCTGAGATGGACGAAAACCAGTAAAAGAAAATTACGCCACAAGCATAAATGATGTCGAGTTTAACATTAGGAAGCAGTCAAGGACCTTCTTGGAAGCAGTGTAATTTTGTAGGAGGAAAGTAGAGTGCTCTTCACACTAAGTGAACCCCTGAATTTGGAATTTGGACGTGCTGTTTATTATGGATCGGGGAAATAATAAGAAAAATCCCAGAGAAAGACCCGCGGAAGCTCGCGGAGACAGGCGAAAACAAGTAAAGAAAATTAAGCCACATAATGATGTCGAGTTGAACATTAGGAAGAAGTTGTCTTCTGTAAGAGGAAAGTAGAGTGCTCTTTACACTAAGTGATTCTTGTTCCCATACCATACTGCCTTAGGTTGAATGGCCCGTTCAAGTTTCCTTGGCGATGCTCGTAAGAAACTAAGTCAAATCTACTACAACGATGAGCATGGGACGAGCCTTTACAAAACCCTTAGAAAATAGCGAACGTTTGTCTTATTGTTTAAATGTGTTAATTTGCCCTTTTAAGGTAAAGCCCCTTTAGTATTAACCTATTTTGAGGAAAGAAATCGTCGCTATTTTCTTAGGATAAGGGGGTTAGTTTCTAAAGAAACTACGATGCTGCGTCGGTGGGGAGTTGAAACGAATGTTTGGTGTTATCAACAGAGTTGATAACTAAAGGTGAATTGGCCACCGTAAAGAGATTCGTGTACCGAACTTTCAAGCGTTAGTCCTTTGAAAGAGAGGATACGAAAGGGCTAACGCTCGAAAGTTCACTAATCGAATCTCTTTAGGTGGTCAATTTACCTTTATTTATCAACTCCGCTGGTAAATTCGTTTCTACTCCCACCGACACAGCACCGTAGTTTCTTTAGAAACTCTGAACCCACTTATCCTAACAGAAAAGCGACGATTTCTTTCCTCAAAATGGATAAATACTAGTGGAGCTCTACCTTAAAAGGAAAAATTAACCATTTAAATGTTAAGAGTATTCGTGAAACGAAAAGAAACTACTGTATAAAGAAACGAGGCCGTAACTTACCTGCGTTGAACCGGTTTGAATCGGGTAAAGAAAATTTCGAATATCCTTCGGGTGTCAAATGCTGCTTTAAACATTAGGCTAATCTTTTCAAGCATCATCTTAAGCACATCAATACAGGATGAATGGCGGAAACATTAGGCCTAAAGCTGTCTACGATTGAATTGTGCGGTGGGAGGGCCACCACCTGCAGTAATAATTTTGTATAGTACGTCCGCAAGATACCGCCTTTCCTTTTTTTTTTTTTCGTATCTCCTGAGTTCCTGTGTTTTCTTTTAATTTAATAACAAGCAAATAATTTTATCTTCTCCTTTGGACAAGAACAAATACACGTGCTTTTATTTACTTTCATACACCGAAAACGGCTTTCAAAACATTGCCACCGGTTATTCCTTGTCAGGAAACAAAACTGACGGCTATTAGAGCTCATCAAGTGAGAAAAACATACTTCATTGCAAATTTGGTTCTACTCCAGTTTTAGAAATGTCTTGCTGTTTTGGTATTTTATTAAAATTGTTCATTTGTATGTATTTCCATTCGTCTCTATCCATTTCCTTCTTTTTGGGAAGAAAACACCTTCTATTTTAAGGCTAAAATTCATTTGTCAAAACCCAAGCTGTTTCCGGTTTTTATATAGACACTTTTCTTATGACAGAGCACGTTTTTGACGTTCAAATTAATAAAAAACAAACAGAAGTACACAAAGAGACAGCTAAAGAGTACATTTTAGCATAGTTCATATATTGACACTCAAGTATGTTTTATCTCTTCACAGAAAAGTTGCTTCAGAAAGAAATGGTCTCTTAGTGTGCAACTTTACTCTGAACCCGAATCTAATTTTAACTTTTCAGTTGGAAACCATGTTTAACTTGGAGCCCTTGAAATGCTTTCTAACTTGTGTGTCATTTATTCTTTTTGTTTTCGAATATTTTGCAAATTTCCATTTGTGATATTTCTTACAGTGAACGTATCGTGAACCGGCCGGGAACCTGTTCTTCGCGATTTTGGGCAAGGATTTTGCCGCCAAAGATCAAACTTTCAAGCCTATTTTAGGCTCCCCTCATAAATCATTTCACGACGTTTTTACGACTAGACACAAAAGCAAACTCTATAACCAGAGGAAAATAATATTATTGTCTCAATCCGGTCGCCGATTTTAGACCAAAACGGCTGACTCAAAGACAGATCTGTCGTCCTTTAGCGCGTACTGTACTTTTGCCATGTTTTATTATTGATAGAAGGGGGCGGGTTATTTACATAATGCAGCGTGGGCCAGGAGAGCTTATATGGTAGTCTACCAAATTGCTTAGTCAAATGGAACAACAGGTCGTTATTATAGTAATTGCAATTAGACGGCAGGGACCGGATTCACGATGTATCCTGAGTATTTTTTCTTAAAAACAGACTATTGTTAGACCAACAATGAGCTATTGTTAAGAAACAATACTTTGTACATCTTAACTTAGGAAAGCTATGTGAATGTGGTCACAGCTATGTGAATGTGGTCACAGGTTTACAAGGATCAAATAAAATAACGCATCTTCTACCTCTGATTAAAAATAATTATGACCTCCTGTTCGATCAACGACATAACGCCACAAAATGTCCAAAACTTGGCAGTGAAGCCGCTTATTCCACTTGTAATCCCATTTGCATTTTGAATATTTTAATTTCTGGCTTCATCTCTCAATAAGCAAATGATAAAGTGAAAATACAACCACTGACTCTTCTTACTGCAGCTTTGTTTTATTGCTAAAGAAAATAAGTACAGAATTCCAAATAATATACACTTCATTTAACTCTTTTGAGACCATTTTAATGGTCTATTTTAATAGTTCAATATTTTAATTGTTTAAAAACAACTCCTTCCATAACAAATATTTCAAATTTCTAACAATGCGTGGTCATCATATATCAAATATTCTTAATTTTTGACAAGGTTTTTAACTTCTGCCAAAACACATAATAAAAAGCTTAGTCCTTCTACAGCGCTCACACATGAATGCTGGAGGATTTATTGACTCCTGAAAAAGAAAAAAACAGGAAACTCATTAGCAAAAGAGCTGGTTTTAAGAGCCGTCACTCAATTTATCTTGCAACATTCAGAAATTATTTTTGCCTTCTAAATTTACATTATCGAGTAATGTTCAGTGACTATATTTACTTTCTTAATTTGTACACAAAACATTATTTCTCCATTTCCGTTCTTGTTTCAGCTCCACAAATAATTTATTCCTTTTTACTTGACCCTGTTTAGCTAGAAATAAAACGCACCCTTTCTAACGACAGAACACGTGTTGCTAGATTCGACTTCTGGCTATCTTTTCGCAAAGCTCTTTGCCCTAAAGCCTTTTCTTTCAGTCGCAGATATCAAGCTGTCTTCACCGGTTCTGCCTAAATTTTCTTTCTAGTTTATTGATATATTAAGGTCCGCCTGGGACCTCCCAACACCTGTCATAATCTTCATCCCTGTACGTGTATTCTAATTCTTTGGTATAATGTGATGAGGATGGTGATGTTTGCCACTTTTGATCCCGCTTTCCGCCTACTTTGAGTAACTTTCTTGATCCCCCCCTCCTTCCCCTGCAACCTCAAATGCCTCTCCCAGCAACCGGGTGTTTTTATTTCCTTCCCTCTATTAAAATGCACCGAGAGTACTCTGCGTCATGGCTCCAATTTTAGTCCAAACTCGCCGTGATAACCCCCAATACTAGATCAGACTAGCTAGAAGTGAAATTTAGACTTACCATTCCCGCAATAGCGTAATAGACAGCCTGGTGTGTCTGGGAGGAAGTAAACGTAAAATTTCCCGCAGTTTCTTACACGTATTGTTGTTGACCGTTCACATGGATTCCCCTTCCCGCTAAAGCAGACGCGTTTGTTTTGAATTCCATCGACAACCTGTTGAAAATTCGGAGAAATTGTTAAATAATGGACTAGTTTAAACAAAATCTCCTTTACTATTCGTTACGAGTTAGAAAACCAACACGCTTCGGGCCTGCGAGCACCATTATCTCGGGCCGGTATGGCAATCCTAATTAAATGCGTTTAGGTTCGCGTTGTCGCGACACTTTTGACGCGTCAAATTTAATTCAAGTGCCGGAAAAACTGACAAAAATCATTGTAGTGCAACAAATCGACCCAATAACCACACAATCAACGAGAAACAAACTTGGAGGTAAATTGCCTAATCGTCGGACGGAATGTAGATCCGATTCTTAAATTGAATTATTTGGGCCATTCAAATGCAAGCTAAGTATTTGGCCTCTGACTATCGTCTCGTGATATCTTACAAGTCGAGCAAACTGTAGAATAGATGAAGAAAAAATTAAAAGAAAAGTTTGTTCGATAAGTCAAAAACAGTCATGTTCAAACTTCATTGTGGTCCATAGAATAGAACAGTTACCCCTAAACTGCGCCGTACATGAGCTTATCTATGACTCGTTTTGTTATAAAATACATGAGTGGTTAATTATTCCTCGGGCGCACGTTGGATATGAAACAATCAATGAATTGACTATAATAATCTCATATCAAGTTCGATTGGGGTAATTGTTTTTTTTAAAAAACAACCAAAAAAATTGCCAGATCTTGTCGATTTCTTTTGAAGACGATTTCATGGCCGCTATTTGTCGGGAATTGTAAATGACTGATAGTTAACAATTATTCCACGAGCGCGCGTTGGATATGAGATGATAGATAGCCAACGAGGCGCGTAGCGCCGAGTTGGCTATAATCATCTCATATCCAACAAGCGCAAGTGGAATAATTGTTTTATTAAAAACAACCGAGAAATATTGCTAGATCTTACTGATTTCGCTGTGCAAGAACGACCAGAAGGCAATTTAATGGTCGCCACTTCTCGGCCATGGTATAATTGCTCATATACCATGGCCGCTAAGCCAATCAAATCCCTCGAATTGCATTATACAATGATGCAGTTTTTAATAATTAGCGTTATAACATTAAGAACTGCATTACTTGATAATGCAAAGTTTTGATTGACTTAATGGCCATGGGATATCAGCCATTATTAAAAACTGGATCATTGTATAATGCAATTCGAGGGATTTGATTGGCTTAGCGGCTATGGTATATGAGCCATTATACCATGGCCGAGATATGGCGACCATTAAATTGTCTGCTGGTTGTTCTTGCACAGCAAAATCAGTAAGATCTAGCAATATTCCTTGATTGTTTTTAATAAAACAATTATTCCACTTGCGCTTGTTGGATATGAGATGATTATAGCCAACTCGGCGCTACGCGCCTCGTTGGCTATCTATCATCTCATATCCAACGCGCGCTCGTGGAATAATTGTTAATTATTAAAAACTGCATCATTGTATAATGCAATTCGAGGGATTTGATCGGCTTAGCGGCCATGGTATATGAGCAATTATACCATGGCCGAGAAGTGGCGACCATTAAATTGCCTTCTGGTCGTTCTTGCATAGCGAAATCAGTAAGATCTAGCAATATTTCTCGGTTGTTTTTAATAAAACAATTATTCCACTTGCGCTTGTTGGATATGAGATGATTATAGCCAACTCGGCGCTACGCGCCTCGTTGGCTATCTATCATCTCATATCCAACGCGCGCTCGTGGAATAATTATTAATTATTTTAATGAAACTGGATGGATTTTATAATACAATTATAGGGATCTGATTGGCTTAGCGGCCATGCTACATGAACCATTACACCATGCCCGACAAATTGCGACCATTAAATTGTCTTCTGGTTGTTTTTGTACAGCGAAATCAGCAAGATCTAGCAATACTGTTTGCTTGTTTTAATTAAACATTATTCCACTCGTGCTTGTTGGATATTAAATCATTGTTGCCAGCGCCGATCTATCATCTCGTATCCAACGCGCGCTCGTGGTATAATTGCCAGTTGTTGAGTTTGGCTGGACACTTATGGCCTTAAGTATACCAACCTTTGGATGCTTTCCATCCATCCATCCACTCTTGACAGTTTGACATCGCCCTGGTTCCACATATCCTTCAGCCATGGTCTGTCCCGCTGCGCCCTCAAATCTGTTCCAGCGTTTTGAGTCAAAACCGCGACTCCAGTAATCACACTTCAGTGCACGTGAAGTATCAATGGAGTACGTCCGCGACCGGTCCGCTGAATCTAAAATGTTGTAACTGGCGCATTCATTCTCTGTGGGAAAAAACCGAAATGGTCTTTACTGTGGGCTACAAGTACTAGTGAGGACGTCGCTATTCTAATTTTGAAAAAGTTTGCAACGCAGTGAGAGGTCAACGGTTGAACCTTACTAAACGGCAAGGAATAATTTCTCACACTGCATTACTGTACAAGTCCAAAGCTCCATTCAATATTTGAGCCCTTTTGGTCACAGTATAGAACATTTTGCTTACTGACGGTGCGAAAGAATTTAAGTGTGGGTAAGGGATCATAATTGCTGTGAAATAACTCGTGTTTTGGTCTGAAATCGGATGAGGATTTATAGCGGCAAACTTTTTATACTGGTTCTTCAAGAACGGATTTATAATCGTACCACAATTTCCATGTAAAGAAAATTGCACCATTGGAGTGACTCAGTCGAGAGTAACAGAAAACTGGACTTTTTATTCACCAAAAAGTACACTTACCCAGGAGATACTCAGGTAAAGCAGTGACGGGGGAGGTCCGAGGGCCTTTAAGGGGTTTGGAATTAGCGATCTAAGGGCTTTTTTTGCGAGTTTGGACTTTTAATGTAAAGAAAAAAATTAGACTTTAGGGGTTGCTTTCTGGACCGGCCAATGGACTTTTTTGTGTTCAGCTTTAGCCCAACTGGACTTTTTTGGGATTCCGCTAACGATTTGGCCTCATTCACACTTCCCCGTCACTAATATATCTGAGTTGCCCCCCACCCCCGCCTCCCCTCCGCTGGGGACACTTACCTTTACCAGTAAGCATGTACACAAAGTTTGTTCTTGCTTTGCCAACACCAGAGATGCAACTATTAGACGGGCCAGCTTGGTCAAAAGTCAAGTGAGCCATTGGGCCGGTCCAACATTCCCCATAAAACTGAATTGCGAAGTACAAAGTTCCATTTTTCCTCGCTTCTTCGGCGCAGGCATCGATTGTCTTGTTATGATTATACCAGTCTATATTTCCTCGGAAGTTTTTAATCAGATTAGGGAGTAGCCTTGGCTTCGATTTCTTTATCCTGTCCTTGAAGCAACCAATTGGTAAATATTTTAAGGCCACTGGAATAACACAAAATAAATATATCAGTATAAAGTAGTTGGTAAATGTGTATTTTGTACTCCACAGGCGTAAATCAAAAGGAAGTGTGTGCGAAAAGCTATACAGCTATAACAGTAGTATTATACTACTTACCTGTGTCGTGAACGAAGACCGCAGCAATCAGGAGAAAGGTCACAGTTAAGTGCATTGTTAGCAATAGTTGTTTTCTATAATCTGCGTAGGAAGCAAGTAAAGTTTTAGTAGAAGGACAATACAAATACGGTGGTGACTTTCTCTCAAGATGTCGAACCATTATCCGTAAGTCCATGTCACCTAAAACAGTAGGTACTAAAACATGGATGACATCGATACCTTGAATCTTATTAACTCCAAGGCATGCTTTGGTCGGCTTTAAAATTTTATCACGCATGCCGGCTCGTTCAAACAATATAACCGATGATATTGCATTTCAATTTTATTCCTCGTTCCAAAGAGCAACGTCTACGTTTCATTTGCAAAAGCGGCCAGTCGGATGGTGTAATCATGCAGATGACAGTCCAACGAAACGGCCTCCCAGTTGATACAAATTTGGTAAGAAGCGGTAAACTATTTTAAGACTTTCAAGAGTTCCTTCTCCCTTTTTGAAACGGTAAAAATTGTTGCGGCGTCTCTTTTATATCTCATGTAATTCTTTCAGTATGATTTCCGTCTTTGAAATTCAACTTAGAGCCCTAATACAGTCACTCTCATTTCTATTAATAAACCTTTCTCAACCAAAGTATATTGAAGACTTCCGGCACCCTTTGCGAGCCCGGCTGAGAGGGCAAATTGAAAGCGGTCGGATGCCACACGCCAGATCCCTTCCTAAATAAACTGTTTTTACACGTATTGACCTTAAAAAGAGCAGCAAGAGATGAAACTGAGTAACAAAGTGTGTAAAACATTTCTGGCAATCTTTTTGTTATAAGAAAGCCCGCGCGAACACTATCAAAAGACATATTTTGCGCAGTTAGAAGAAATACAAAGAATGTCTTTTTTTTAAGTACGTCTTCCTTGCCGACTTAATGACATACTAAGTCTGACATCACACACGTCATCTTTGCTAGGCAAAACTTAAAGGCTATCTAGCGTAAAGCCAACCAATATCCCCAAAACGCTTGTTCTTATACTTAACCTAGTAAGCTAAACTAAGTGCTTCGCAACAGAATCAAGTTTATATGGCCCACAGGAATTACATCCACCGAATCAAAAGTTAAAACACAAAATATTGGATCAGGAATACCTTTCAAAGGAAATGTTTTAAAATCGAGTGGAACGTAAACTAAATACAATGGCTCCAAAAAAAATAGATCGAATTCATTCTAGTCAGAATTAAGAAAAACAGTGAAAAAGAGACAAAGAATTTGAGTAGCAGACAATGATTCAGAACCATCGAACCAGATCGAATCAGAGACAATAATGACATGTACTCAAGTGGAAAAATGTGTTAATGATCTTTTCAGTCCACAGTCTTTTTTTTTTTTTTTTTTTGTAGCTGAAATTTTTAAATCCTTCATTGATCGTTTTAACCCTTTTTTTATTATTTTTTTATAGTTCGGAACTCTTTGCTAACGGTTTAGAAGACTCGCTTCAGAAATTGTAACGGATATTATCAACATGACCTATCTTATAATCAACAAGTGTTATAGCGATAGTGACCTCCAGTGAAGGAGTTTTAAACAAATAGTCATCGTTTTTAGCCTTGAACATAAAGAAATAATTTATAAACTACTTACCAGTTTATCCAACAAAAGGATGGCCGATGAGCTTCCACTGTCTTGGAAGTACGAAATTAGCTGAGGGTGAATTCTGTTTGAGCGATCAGTGTTCCAGCTTCATTTATTTATACTGTAGTATCCCTTGCATTGCTATGGTAACGGGAAACAAAGTAGAAAAAAATAATCTCTGACGTGAGGAGTCCATCCCATTATCTGCCAACCTACGTTGTTTGTGGTGAGTATTATTGGCGAATCATTGTAAATGACCAACTCCCAGGAAACGTGGCGACGCATTAACACGCAATTTCATGTTCCGCCTTTTGTTCACTAAACCAAAAAAGGTTACGCTGGGACAGTGGATCAGTGCATACATACCAGTCTGGCAATTTATCAGGCCTTTTATTCTTCAATGTACTCTGACTTTTCTGTGAAAGTGGAGAAGTAAAATCCAACGAAATTCAATTTTGCAGCCCGAATATTTCATCATCTTCAGAGAGGAAATTGAATGCGGCAAAAATTAAAAACAACGGGAAAGGGAAGTAAAATATATAATTGTGGAGGCATCGCGTGACCTTCGTACTCTTCCTTTTAAAAGAGTTCTACCTTGGCGAAAATCAGTATTTCTAAATTCTAACTGAATTGTAGTATTTGAAATTTAGTACGATATTCTCTATTTTTTAAATTAACTTTAGCCTTTATTGTAGTTTTATATTTTCTTACAGATAACTGTAATTCATCCTTTGGCTGTAAGTGTTTTCTCATAAAACTATCTATCTATTGTCTAATAATTGTTTTCATTGCTTGGCTCGTTGCCATGCAAATTATTCTTCTAGGCAATCATGGCGAATATTAGTGACGGTCATTTTATAAGTAGATCTATATTTGACCTTGGGTCTCAGATATCAGATTTATTATAGGTGGATCTATATTTTTCCTCTTTAGTTCCTTGTCGAAACTAAGAATTGACGTAAATTGGAGACCAAAGACCGACAGAATACGGAAAACGAAAATTTAATTACAAGAAAAGATATGTTATCACGTCTGCTTCCGCTGAGTATTTGTGGTTGGGAAGCTGGAAAGGTTTGCCAAACCATTTAACCTCGATTGATCAAATACAACTGAGCCTTCCCTTTTATCAGTTGTCAAAAAGTTTAAATTGCAATAAAAGATATGCTATTGCTACGTATTGTCGGTGAGAAGTTACGAACTAAGGTTAACCAAAAAAAGTAAACAGTTGGAAAAATAGTTTGAAATACAAGACAACATGTACTCTCCTGTCCGAGTGCCGGCACGCACGTAATAAAGCAGAATATTAAAAGTTAGGAAGGTTAAAAGTTATAACGTATTTATGGGTATATTTGTTTGTATACGTCTATTTATAATCTGTATCCTAATCTTATCTCAAGGTTTGCCACACCATTTATACCCGATTTATCAAATCTAACTAAGCCTTCCCTTGCAGAGTTGACCTTTAGTTTAAATCAGGAAGTGAGACACAAAGAAACTGATGGAACAATGTGGCCATACACGTGCACGATTTAGATTGAATTACGAAGAGGCACGTATTATCACTGCAGTTGATTGAGACCTTACACAAATCATTTACCGTTCTCTCTTACTGAGTCACGTAATGTCGGACGTTGGGTTTTGGTCTGTAAAATGTGTAAAAAAAAAAGAATCAAAGCTATCAATGAGTTTTACCCAGCCCTCGTAATAAAAATAAAATTGCTGTGGTGGCGCTATTAAGAGGTAAAGAAGAAAAGCTAAGTTTCTTTTGTTTTCAAATACAAGACGAAGGGAAACCAGCCTGTAGCTTGTAATGGGACTTGTCGCGAGGACAGGGAGTTCCTGACATGGGAAAAGTGAACTAAGAGCAAAGTTGACTATTTTTGGTTAAAAGTAAACATGCTAGGCCCAGGGAATTTTTCCTTCAAGCTTTGGGATTTGTTGACTCTCAGAAAAGTCTCTTTGGGTTTGCCGACGTCTCCTCTGGTATAAAATGGATAAAGTAAATTGACGCAGACACATTATTTGGGTTTACACGTCAGGCATGACACATGGCGCCAGGCACGTGGAGTGAGTCAGTGTTTTGAATAATGAAAAATCTCACCTCCCTAAATTAGTTGGTAACGATGACTCAGAGATATCGTGACTGAAATGATTTACGTGGGCGACAACAGTAGTTAGGGCAACGAGCGTGAGAATCCACTTTCCTGATGGATGGATTAATCTGACTGAAACACGAATCAAGGCTTCCCAACCTTAGGATTCCTGAAGTTATAAAATGTCCGACTTATTTACGGGAACCCTTTCTTCTTTTTTTGGCCGGACTATGTCCAATATTGTAGTCTGCAGGCAGTCTCCCCAGTGTGGGTTCCATTGGAGTGTCCTAAAAGCGAACAACGAAAACAACAAAAAATCTGTTAAGTGTAAACAAAACCTCGAAAAATATCATTGTTAACGCTGAAGCGGTGCACATCATGAAAAACACAATCCTATGTACGTGGGCGGTTTGTTGCGTGGATCAGAGTGGTTTAATTATGTTATTGAAAACAATACCGACTTCCAGCCATCCTGATAATACCTCACGCGTCCTCGTTATAAACGGTTCAGCTGGTTAGCTTCCGGAGAGCTCGGGATTCTTGAAAAGTTTATTCTCAATGTTGTTTTTGTCATGATTAGGCTTGTAGTTTTGGTTCTGCGAGCAGACCCACTATAGTTTTAAGTTTTGAGCGGATGTCTTGTCTAATCATGAACGGCGAAAACGGCTAGAGTTATAGTGATGTTCAGTTACTCAGAAAGATTTTTAACCCAAGTGGAAAAGTTGTCGGAAAACTGTTAACGAAGCAATATCTTGCGGCAGCCCATTGCTAGTTTTTGTTCTGTCTTCGGAAACTTACAACACGCTGCTGGAACAAAATCACTGAGTTGCTAAAGGCTTCCTGTGCGCATTGTTGAGAATATGGTCGATAAAAAATTCCACCTTTTAACATCACCTTCGCGAGCTGGCCGAATAAAAATAACAAACGAACAAATAGCAAACAAGACATCAAACGAAAAATTGTGAGCAAGATAGAAATATCCTGAGGAGCAAAAGGAGGGCCATATTTTTGTACCCTCATGCTTACTTGTTTTTTGTTTGTTTGTTTGTTTGTTTTGTTGTTGTCGTTGTTGTTTTTCCTTACGCCTCACATTTTCTTCATTTTCCACACCCTAAATGCACGAGATCTGTAACTTGCTCATTGACTGATGCCACTGTTGCCGATTTCTGTAGCAAACTGTCAACTGATAACATTGATATTGATAACAAAGCACATTTTTTTGCTGAAAAGATTTGTTACATTCTTCTTCACGACTCACCAAATTACGTATATCGCAGAAGACAAATATGACCATTTTTGGACAGTTTTACAGTGTTTTGAATAATAAGATGCTATTGATATTATATAGGATTACTCTGGCTCTTATCCCTTTCCCTTGTCTATTATTAGGATTTATAAATTGCAAATTACGCAATGAAACTTATTGGATGCACTGGGTAATTTTTACATAAACTATCTATTTATCTATCGATTGATCAAGCTGTCTAGTTTATATATGTCATGCTGCAGACAGCCTTTTTAACTGTTCACTTGCGACTATTTAAGTCTGTCTAAACTTAGCTAAACTGGTATACCGGAACGGCAGTGAATGCTGTCGTGGGGAGGGAACCAGTGAGTTAAGAACTGCGTTGAGAATAGGAAGGGAGGGTTGAAATTGGCTCATTCTGCCCAAATGTGGAGCAGGAAAACTCAGTATAATGAACAAATAACGTGTGTAACAACTCAAAGTGTATTTATTGGCATGTTGAAAGCCGCGTAATGAAAAATCTGAAATGAAATGAAATGTCGTCATGTCAAGCTTGTCATTTGAAAACGATTAATATCCAGAAAAGCATTTGAAGTGTCATTTTAATGTTTAAGTGTTAAAGCTCAGCTGAAATACCGTTTTGCCCTGCTGAAAAAAAAAACAACCAGAGACGATATGGAAGGTTGCATGATTGGAATACGCTGTCTCAGCGATTTCAGCACGGTCAACGTTATGGTCTGCCAAAGTGCTGAAACTGAACCATTCGGTGTAAGACCATTTCTCTACAAACACAGGCCTTGTATATTCATTCTTTACTTTTCAGATAAGGTAGTTTTCAAATTATAGTGTAGCCTGAATCCTGGTACTTTAACAGCTTCTCCTTGGTCATCGCCCATCGGAGCAAACCACTCATGTTACTACAGGGCAACTGTATATTACTTATCGAGTTTCTTCGAAATTGACACGTTGTACGACTTGTTAGCTACCACCGTAACCAAGAAACTAAAGGCAGACATGGCACTATGCGGAATTCGAGACGAAATCGCGAATAATGAGAATAATCAGCGCGGGTTATCAATGTCAACAACCACAACTTTCAAGAATTTGCCTTTATTTATTCTTACCAGAGGATATATCTTAAGCCTAAATGCCAATATATTGTGTTCTGAAATTAAAAGCGATGCAGTTAAGAAAATATAAACGAAGTAGGAACAATTCAAAATAGTCACTCCGATTCCTCCAGTCGATCAGAACAGTCGAACAGAGGAGAGCAGCGCGTTGCATTGTGGTGTCCACAAAATTAAAGACAATGCTTTGATCTTACCGCAACCACAGTGCTTTGCATTTTGCAAGAAAGCTGAACGAAAGGCCCCATACGTATATATTTGTGCCGATTAGAGTGCTGCCTTATTTGGTTGCTTCAGGCTCCCTCGCTGCGGCAGCAATCACGAGTCTAGAGGTAGCCTATACTTTTGTAGCCTCCCACGTAGTCGTTTTTAGGGGACTCGTGTGTAGGAGGTAATAGGAGTCCCCTAAAAACGACTGCGTGGGAGGCTAATACGTTTGCCTCTGGATTTGAAGCTACAGTCCTCCCAAAGTACCAAAAAAGGAAAGAATCATAATGGATGTGTGTGCCAACAGCTGTCATGTGCATCTGGTTAATGAAGCTGCTTTTTTGGTTTAATTTCTTATCTCTTGTATTAAAATTGTTCAGGTATCCGTGGAGCTTGGGATACCTGTGACACACACAAAAAAGCGACAATATATTTCTGGTCTTTCCGGACTTGTCGCCCTTCGGCACAAGTAATAAGAGTTTATCTTTTGGGGAACCTGAGTCATAGAGATATCTCTAAAATACAACTGATCAAATGATTTTCAGAAGGACAACTACTGTATGGCAGTTTCATTTACGCAAATGAAACAACACACCCGGGTGAACCACTCATTGATTATTCAGTAGTAGAAGTACATTTTGAAACTTTGAACGATGAATAAATGTACAGAGATATAGCTTCAGATCACAGATGGCGGCAACGTATGGCCAGAAGAACTAAAAGGGGCACGCTAACTGTACGGGAACGTGCCACTCATTTCTTTATCAAATAGGCCATGTCTGAGTTGCTTTCAGCCTCATTATGAAAGCGAGGCTAAGAGCAAAGTAATTAGTTAGAAAATTAGTTTTCATTCATGTGCAAACAAAACTAATTTTCATATGAAAAGTTTTGCACTTAGCCTCGCTTTCACAATAAGGTTCACAGCAACTCGGAAATGGCCTATTGCAATTTATAAAATAACCAACATACTACGCGCGTTCTGATTGGTCAATAGAGTTGCCAAACCTATGTACTATTGTACCGGTAAATTCCCGCTGCTCTCCCGCTGGAGATTTCTCGATAATGGCCGACGAGCGCCACGAAAACTTTCCGAACTTCGACATGTTGTCAGGCTTTGATGTGCTTTTGCCGCACAATAAAAATTTGGAGCCAAATTTTAAAAAGGAGAGCTTAAATTCTGAGACAGAAGAAGAAAGGTCGAGCAAAAAGAGAAGATTTTCCGATGTGGAAAACGAAGAACTTGACTCGATCGTCGAAAATGCACAAGCCAAAAAAACCAAGCAGGCAACACAGTGGGCAGTTTCCGTATTCACAGGTTGGTTTTAATTACATGAATAATCTTTTAGCCTGGCTTTTCACTGAAAGTGTTATTTTATAAAATAAACGGCTCAAACAGGATTGATAAACAGTACAAAATTTGTAATTTATTGAAGGTTTATATGCCAAAGTCAAGTTGTTTACAAATAACTTGAAGCGTTTAAAACAATTAAAACTAACCGTTCAACCCGAGTACAAGGTATTTGATATTAACTGCTCAAATCACAATTCCTCTTTCTCCGTTCACCTAGAGTGGAGTAAACAAAAGGCTATTGGCGTAAGTCTGGCGGAAATGGCGGTCGAAGAGCTGGACAGGAATCTGAGGCAATTCTACGCCGAAGCAAGAAATAAAGAAGCGAAAATTACTGACAGCCACGCGACTCTTCTCTCCTTAAGAAATGGCATTGAGAGATATCTAAACACACCATTACACAGTTTAGGAATAAGGTTCACTCACGACCCACGTTTTGTCCTCTCAAACCAAATGCTTGACGCCAAAATTAAGCAGCTTAAGCAAGAAGGCATGTAAAACACCAAGCACAAACCAGCAATAGAAAAAGAAGACCTGGCCAAGCTCAAAACAAGTGAAGTTTTTTCACTCACCAAGCCGCTGTCCCTCTTGAGAAACGTCTGGTTTCATGTTTCTCTGTTTTGGTGTCGTCGTGAGTTTGAAGGCCAGAGAAACCTCAAGAAAACAAGCTTTGCGTTTGAGAGAGATGCAACAGACTGCCCTTTCGTCACCATGACGCACGACGAAACGACAAAAAACCATCCAGGGGGAATTTCAGAAGTGGAGAGCTTCGAAAAAAATGGCCGAATGTACAAAACCACCTGTACAACCGATGGCTATTCTGCTCTGGAAGTCTCCCTCACAAAGCTCAATCCACAATGCGATGCACTATTTCAGTATCCGAAGAGAAATTGGCGCCCTTCAGATAAAGTGTGGTATGAAAATCGGCCACTCGGAAAGAACAAGTTGTCTTCATTAATGAAAGAAATCAGTGCCGAAGCAGGTCTGTCCCGTACCTACACCAACCATTCGGTGAGAGCGACAGCCATAACCCTGTAGGCCAACGCCGGATTAACAGATCGAGAGATCATGGCAATTTCTGGCCACCGCAATGAAGCGAGCTTGCGAAGCTATCACAATCAGCCATCAGTAAATCAGCTTCGAAAGTGCAGCGACGTGTTGACAGTGGCACTTTGCGAAGATGAAGAAGTACAAACATCTGCCGTTCAGCAAAGTACAGCTATAAGAAGTCCATTCCAGCAGCTGCCATGTACAAGTTCCACAATAAACATGAACAGCGTCTCGACAGGGATGGCTCACCACAGCACAGTTGCGACGTCCACGGCATACAGCAATATGTTTAATTCATGTAAAATCGGCAGTGTAAACATCACTTTTCATCAGTAACTGCTATCTGCTGATAAAAAGCATTCTTTCGCCAAGGCATTAACCTTTTTTAGCCACATTTTTGTGAGAGTTAGACAGTAATTCACCTTAAAAAACACTTTCATTCATTCGCTCAAACTGCGATGCGTCCTTCGGCGATTCAACAGGTTTATGCTCAAAATAGATCCCGATTTGTGATTGGTTCTCCCGCTTTACTGATGAATTTGAAGAGAATAAACAACTTGATCAAGTTACAAAATAAAAAGCGCCGATTTCTAAGTGTTTTTGTCCAAGCTTGTAAATCACTTGCCTGCGGCTCGTGAGTTACAAGCTTTCTCGTGTTCTCCCAACATCCCGCGTGGTTTTATTACGCTGGTAAACTTCTGGGAAGTGCGGTCTATTGCTTAAGTATTCTGTGATCCGGCGGGGCAAAGCCATGATAATGCCGTAGAACTTCCGATATTATTCCCTCCAAACATAGGCCCCACAAATCTCAGACATCATTCACATAATAATCCTGCCCAAGATAGGATGTCCTGCCCTATTATCTATAACAGAAACCTTCAACGATGATCATAGCAAAAAAACACAGTACGAAAGAGCAGATTTACTAAACTTTAAAACACGCCGTAAAATTGCGTTAAGCTGTAAATCGAGCTTTACAGAACTCTACGCATCCGCGTAAAGTTCCGTAAAGCTTTATGTCCGCGGTAAATCTCCGTTGAAGGAGTCGTAAAGTGCCGGCCTTTTCGATGTCCTGGGTAATTTACTGCGAACCCGAAGTGAGGCTAAGGTTTACTTCATATGTAAGGGTGATCTAGGGCCCGTAAAATAGAATTGGCGCGGATATGATCGTCTTCCTCATTTACGAAGCAAAAGGTAGGAGAGTATCTCTTATTAATGAATCGGTGGACTTTATCAGGGCTTAGTTTTCAATTTTAATTTCTTAAACGCAAATCGAATAGCAACAAATATTGCAGTTATGATTTCATTTATTAATCTTTCAAAGAAGAATTTCAAGTTGAGTAAACAGAACTTTGTACGGAGCAAACACGTTTCGAACTTTCAGTGAATCAGTCGTCAATTGTTTCCGAAGTTGTTGGCAGCCGCTAATCCAAGTTTACGCACTCGTTTATTAAGAATCAGTACTGCAGTCAAAGTAACTTATTTCTTGTCTTGAACTGACGTTCTTTGCCTATCGTTTGAAACGGCATTTTAACGCAACTTACAGGACAAGACAAACGCCTTGGGAACTGGATTTGTAGCAAAAAATGGGCAAGACCTTCACCACAGTAAACTGTGATAAATTTTACAATACCCCGCCGCTGATGATGGATAAAATAAGCCTCGATCAGGTAATATACACAGGCGATTACAAAATGTGCCAATGACTGAGTCAAATAGTTGCGTATTTCTTGGTTTCAAATGTTTTATTCCTTATACAATTCCCCACTTAACTGACTGTGTTTCCTGGGAAATCAATAGCCTGAAGCCGCGATGTCCTCAGTTCAAGCTGCTTCTATTGTGTGTGGTAATATCATAATCGTCTTCATCGGTAGAGCTGATGTATATCTGTATTCCTTTTTACCTTGCCGTTGCAGTAACTCGATGTAACATATGCCTAAAACTGCCTAGAATTGCCTAGAACTGCGCCCATATTTCTCTGAAACGAGACAGCTTGTTTTCGCACCCGTATATGGATTCAGTGCTTGGACTATACTTTAATCACAAAAACTTTAAAATGGGTAATCTTTTGGACAAAACAAAAAAAAATGATCGAAAACTTTTCTTCGCGGGCAAAAGCACAGTCGAAGCATTTTACAGCCCTAACGACATTTAACTTAAACAGAGGCTGCGAACTGAATAATTCAATTATTTTTACAACTCTTCACAGGTCACAGGATGCACAGCTCCGACGTGTCATAGTGTTTATGCATTTTTCCGGCTTCGTGTTGTTCCGTTTTTGCCCAAAGTACGTTGGTTGCTTTCAAACTGAATCATCTAAAATTGGAACTGTGTTCAATAAATGTAACATCTTTCCATGAAGGCGGATATGTCCGAAATTACTGGAAAAAAGGTCGAAATCTGCCTGGCCTGCAGTAAAGGGTTTATGTTTTTATGCGTTATTAGGGCGAGAAGTAAGCGTGGAGCGCATTTCTCTCGCACTTCCTGCTTGCCTCTCGTCTGCAAAACGGATAAGGAAACAAAGAATTTCTGGAGTCGTGCAACATTTTGCAATCGTCTAACCGTTTGGGACTAGTGGTGGCAGTTGGCAGTCGGCTTTTCATGGCATAACTCGCGCATACAGTAGGCTCAATTTCTTCCATAGTTTGTCGCTTTTTAACTGTCTACAAACAAACAGGAAGTCTTTGGTCTCATTCTTTGACGTATTTGGCTTTTTTATTTCCGTCATCTCACAATGGAAAAGGGAAAACAAACGGATAATAGGACAAAGTCCATTTAATAACACTCGATCTTCAGAGACTATTTTTTTGCGAATTACAAACAAAATGAGAAGCGATAATGAAAACAAATAAAAAATCTGCTACTGGTGTTCAACGTTTCTTACAGGTTCTCTTCTCAGTAACGGCCTTATCTTTTCAGCTCAAAGGAAACCGGAAAACAACTTTCTCTAAACATTTTCCTTTGAATTCTCGGCTTCTTCGCGAATACAAAGCAGTCGCGATTGAGCACGCGCTATACGTTTGACCGCTGTGCACAGGCGCTGTGGACTAATCGAAACCGGAAGCCAAGATGTGGCTTAGAACTGTTAAAAAAGCGCATGCGCTAAAGTTTTGCAGACATGTACATGCGTAAAGGAAAAAAAGGCGCGAAAGGTGGAGGGCAAACTAGACCAATTTTGATATATTAAAATTCTAGCTTGGCTACGAGGATTAGAGGAATTAGACAAGTTATTCATCTCTGAGCTTCAAAGCAATTATTTTTGTTTTATTTTCCCTAAGCCACATAGCCAGGTACGAAATTTGATATATTGAAATTGGCCTTTTGCCATTCATGTGGCACAAACAACACTCCCTGCATTCTAGCTCTCAGCTCACCGAGCTCCGTGATAGCTATCTCAGGCTTTACCTTGGGAAATTTGGGAGAACGGGCCTCGAGTTGTACGAAGGCCAATATGTAGTGGATTTATTTTTTTACCGTGTAGGTCTCTCACGCAATACTGAGCATTTTAGACCGATTTACGTGCGTGCGTGTGTGCGTGTGTACTGTGTGCTCGTGTTCTCTACTGCTCCGATAAGCTTCAATCTTCTATGAGCTATTATTAAAAACTGACTCATTGGATTACGCAGTTCCTGGGTTTTGATTGGTTTAGCAGCCATGGTATATGTGCCATTATACCATCCACTATAAATATAGTAAGGGTTAGTCGTCAGGGTGGGGTGTATGGGGGTGCTTGCTTGTGGTAGTACCTTTGTAGGGAGGCGGTCGCACCCTTCCCAGGGTGACTGAGCTGCACTGGTCCACACGCAACACCCAGCTCTGACGTATGGCTCCTAGAAGCTGCAGACACTGCAGCGGCCACACCCCGGGCAACGGTGTCGACCCACCGGCTAAACTACGTCAGGGTAACCAGCCTATTAAGTGGGATGGTGATAGTAGAGGGCAGTTGGGGCTCTTTAGCTGTGAAAAGCAGCCCATCTAGGAGAAAGAAAACTCCAAAATCAAACTCGGGGGGTAGTACCCGTTAGCCCAGCAAGGCAGCTACGTAGGGGAAGGAAAATCCCGATAAAACACCAACCTTCTCCATTGGAGTTGGTCGTAGGGCCAATCACCCTCCACCGTAAAAAATACCTGATTACGGAAACCAGAGATTTGTTGACGAAAACCTACACTGGATCAAGCACAACGACATGCCAAACTCCGGTGGATAACTATATTACATGGGATGATGGCAGAATGACGGACGCGGGCCAAACCCGCAAGGAAGCCCGTGGACTGAGAGGGTCGTTGGCTAGTCCTAAAATTATGTATAGAATTGGATGTTGGAATGTACGGACAATGTATAGCATTGGCAAAACAGCTCAAGTTACATCGGAGATGCAACGTTACAAGATCAGTATACTGGGAGTTAGCGAGTGTAGATGGTCTGGATTTAGAAGGCTAAGAGGAACGAAAGAAAGCTGGACACATTCCTACACAAGTGCTTACGTAGACTACTTAAGATCTATTGGCCAATGAAGGTGACAAATGAAGAGGTTAGACGGCGAGCAAAAACCTGCTCCATCAGTGAGCAGATTAGGAGACGGAGGTGGCGGTGGATAGGGCATGTCCTGCGCATGAGCAGCGATCACAACCCGCGCATTGCCCTAACTTGGACACCGGAGGGGAAGAGGAAAAGAGGGCGGCCGAAAGAGACCTGGAGAAGGACTGTGGAAGGAGAGAGGCAGAAGATGGGTTTTGACACTTGGGGAGAGGCTGTCATCGCTGCGAGAGACAGGGTGGGATGGAGAAAACAAGTCAACGGCCCTATTCTCCCAGAGGAGATAAGGAACTAAGTCAGTAGTCGTCAGGGAGAAAAGAAAGTATCGCAAAAGCCGATTTTTCGTGTTTTTTTTTTTTTAATAAAACAATTATTTTACTCGCACTTGTTGGTAACAAGATGACAGATAGCCAACTCGGCGTGCTATCTATCATTTACTGTTGATTATAGCTCTTACTATACCCTTTGGTTCACACACATGAAATAGGAACTACTGCTACCTTTAAGAAGAATTAAAAAGTTGTTGACACTGAAAACGTCCAGTATATGTATATATTTTTAGCCAGTGTCAACAATTTTTTAATTCTTTTTAACATGCCTGGCTACACACCCAACATTTTTAACTGCTACCTTTGTTGAGCGCATGTCGGGGCAAGGAAACAGCTCCTGAAAGCCGGAAAATTGGCCGCTCGTCTAAATCAAAATGCCATTTATTGCCCTTCTTCGAGCAGTGAAAACTAGGATACGACCGCGGGCCGTCTACGTTTTTACTCATATTCGACAGAATTATGTTTTGAAGGAGTGTTAACCAGGGACCAAGTAAAATGTCTTAGAACAGACCTCTCAGAAACAAACAACTGTTGCATTTTAATAAGGGCACTGCGGCCGGAAATAGTTAAATATAGTCTTAAATAAATGCGTTGCAAAATTCGTAAGTAGTCCCCTGAATAAATGCATATCAGATTCGAGATAAGTCTTTTCAGTCATTTAGAACAATATGAACTTGTAAGGACAATCCCACGGTCTCAGAATTCCTCTTAAACTTCAGTTACCAATCAAATAGCATGTACATGTCATGGAGCATTGCCGGGGTCTTGTTGTGTAGAACGAACAAAAATCTCCTCTGTTTAGAACCAGTACAGGCACCTTCCCAGTAATGGAATAACCGACCGACATTTCCTTTTAGTGAACAGTGGCGTTCTGTAGCGTAGTTTAGTATGTCTCGAAGTAAGCCTTCAAGATTGTGCAAGACCAACGGAGCAAGAGTCCAAAAGTACCGCCGGTAAAACAAGCACCAACCCCGGGGCACCAACATCACTTGCTTTCGTCTGACTCGTAATCACGAAAAGTTGAATGCCCTTTATCACAAGACTGAAGCTTGACCATGGTAATAAAATTTATTTAGTTAGTTTATTTGTTGTGGATCGCTTTAAATCATGTAATAACTTACAATAATAACTCAATAATGACTTCTTACTTACTTAACACTGAGTAAAAGCTAGCCAGTGAAAGCGGAAAATACACGCCTCAATGGTTACCGCAAAAATAAGGTCATTCTTTGAATAGCGGCTGGCATGAGAGATGTTTGACGTTAATCTCTAAACCGCTGCAACATCAAGACATAATTTGTCGATATTTCCAGGGCCCATACTAAGTCAGACCATCGTATGCATGCCGAATGATCAGAAAGCTAGGAATCCGGCCGGCTGCAATCAGTTTCTACTCTGTTATGTCGGTCACGGCTGAAGTAGTTGACGTGTAAAAATGCCCCCTCTTGAAAAGGGCGACAGATAAAAGGGTGTTAAAACGGAAATGCAAATACAGTATGAAGAGCACGATGACAAAGAAAGGGAAAATATATCACTTTGTTTGCTGCGGAAAAAATACGATCGAGGAGCATGCTAATGACCGCACTGTAAATGCACTTTGGTAGTAATAGTAAAATTGTTTCTCTTAAACATAAATCAACCCTTCCACTCCCAAGGTTTTAGTACAGCTGATAAGCACCGTATTCACCGATTTTATATTCCTGACTTTTGTCGCGCTTTCCGCTGTACCTTTTCTCCAGCAAAAGCAAGGTACTCAACTGAATCACATGTCTAAACCAGCTGTGATTTCAGCGAGATGTCGCTGCAATTTTTAGTCTCAGGGCCAGCATAAAAAAATAAAAACGGGTTGGGTATTTAGGCTCCCCTCTCAGATGTTATTGTTCCAAGTTTTTCTGAGAAAACGTCGCACGCTTGCACTAAATATGTCATGAAGTCTTCGAAACGCCTGCGACAAATCGCAACCAACGCGAGCTGAAATACACCCGTGATAATAGAAAATTAAACGCTACAAAAAGTGCACAAAACTCGCAGAAAAGTGCAAACGGGCCTTAAAGTGGAGTTTAATGCTGATTTCATTCTTGAATTCGCAAGTTATATTGGAACTACGTTAATTAATCACTTCATCAAATCAGCTTCCAATGATGTCGCTCTCACTTTGTGCTGTACCGTAGGTCACATACATTTTTTTTTTTTTCTGGAATGAACTCTAATTGTGTCGGTCAGTAAACAGGAAAAAGCTAGTAGAAAATGATTTATTCATGGCTATTCGTGATGTAAGCGTTGTTCAAAACAAATTCCGCTTGTAAGCATCCCTGGTTTATAGCACACTAAAAATCCCTGTTGTGTTGAGGTTTTGGTTGTTACGTTCGAAGTGGCGGAAGATATTTGACATTCGTTACTAGAAATAAGATATGACGTGCTATAGTTAGCACTTAAGTCAAGTACTTGTTAGCCAATCCCGTTCGAACCCGTTTTAATCTCTTGGGTCAATCTATTTGCAACAGCTTAACGTTTCGGTAGTTAGAAGTTAGACTGAATAAGGTGATAAAGGCGGTGATAAAGGCGGTTAGACTAGCTTACAAAAACCTAACAGGGCGCTTTATAGAAGATAAGTAATGTTGACTACCCCTGTAAGATACGCGTTTTACTGCTTTTACGATATTCGGCAGAGTCATGCGAATCGCTAAGAAATGCGGAATTTTTTTTCAATAGTTCACATCTGTACCTCGGTCATTGTCTCTAAGTCAAACCACCTACTCAGGTCACCTGTCACCGTTACTAGGGACACATTGTAACCACTTAGATGACAGCTCTTAGAATTTAAATTTTCTGTCATCTTATTTTTTATCATTAATTGTCCCGTTTGCTGTTAAGTGAAGTTTAAGATGAAGCTTACCGGATTATTCTTCCTCGCTTTTATCACCTGTTGCCTTTCATTTCCAGTCAGTGAAGGTAAGCGAAGGTTTCAACCTCCATGTAAAGGCTTTCTTGCCAGTTTGAAATCGGTTGCCTTTAGATCTTACTCCCGTTTCTAATTGCCCGTTCTGCTGCCAATTTTTAGTTTACATGTACTCATAGTTTTCACAGTGTCATAAAGCTTTTGTTATCGGAGTATCAACTTTTGAAGCTTTTTACCTTCAAGGACGATCAAGACCGAACTGAACTAACAAAAATCTTAAATCAGATGCGTTTTGCAAAATGTTGTTAAACAAGTACCAACCATGCGGAAAAGTACTGATCACTTGCTTTCAGTCTCCCTACTGGAGGTGCTTTCCCCGGACTCAGTCCGGAAAGTTAGAATTCAGTATGAATGTGGGTTTAGGTATTATAACGTTTCAAAATCAATTTCATTCCAGTTGTGTACAAGAAGACAGTTCACGGCGGGTTTTCCGTCATGCCAAACTGAAGGCCATTCCAGAATAAAAGACTTCGCACGATTTTAGTTTTAATTAGGATGAACCTAGTGTTTTTGACATGCTTGGCCTTTCATATTCTGATTGTTTATTTTCCTGTATAGTAATCCAGGACATATCAATGAATGGCAATCGCATTAAAGGATAGTATTTTGATTCACACCTAATTACAAACTAATTTGACTTATGAATAAATGAAGCCTATGATATTCCTTCTATATGAGTCGGTATATAGTCATTAGCTCTAATCGACATTTTCAATGCACATGAAACAAGCCGGTTTGATTAACTATAAGATACATGCAGAAGTAGCATAGAGGAGATTTAAGCTCGTTACTTTGTATATTTCACTCAATTTCTATGTCGTTCCCTTGCTCAAGAGTTTTAATTTAGGACTTCAAGTTCCATGGCTCTTAAACAGGAAAAAAGGAGTTCATGGTTTATTCATACATTAGACCGCACAATAAACAAACAAAATTAACATAAGAATGAGCGGCTGCGGTTTCTCAGTTGTGAAAAAATATAAATTCTCAAAACGTCTGAAAAACAGATTTTTTTATGTACGGATCACTGCTTGTGTCAGTAGCATGGCCAGAAACGCTCTAGGACAGCAACAGTCCTTACTCCCTCATGACTTACTATGACTCATGACGATTGGGTCCAGTCAAGGTTTATTTGCGTAAATCAGTCATATTATCCGTAACTGAAATCCACCTACCGAAAAAACATGGCGACTGTTAAATTTACCCAAAATTCTTAGCGTATGAAAACCCTAAAAAAAACGCACAGAAAAGTTCTAAAAACTTCAAACCTAGCATACACAATGTTGTTAGCACAGGGACGAATGTCTCAAAAACTATGACTTCCTTTGTGCTTACTGGTTGTGTTAGGTTCGCTGGGTATTGTTATAAAATCTGCAGCCGCCATCTTTTTCCTTACAGTGGATTAGTGATCAGTAGGAATCATGACCCAGCTTCAAATATATAACTTCAAGTTGTTGTATTTTTTCCCTTGTATACGAAAGACACTGAACGAGAGAAAGATGAGCAGGAATTTCTAGAAAGATTCTTAAGAGAGGAGGAAGAGGTCTTTCAGGATAACGAGCAACCCGCCACAAAGAATGACGAGGAATTCGAAATGCCCAAGGAAGCTGACACACCAGTAGAAGATACGGAGGGGGACGAGGAAAGGGTCGACGAAGCTGACACACCAGTAGGCGGTACAGAAGGGGGCGAGGAACTTCCTGAAGAAGCTGATTCACTTGAGGCAGAGGAACTTGCGGAAATTCCTGGTAAGAATACTGTTCGACTGGAAATACACTACCTATAGACCCTATGAAAAAATGGCTGACATTTTAATTTTCTTTTGTTTGCTTTCAAATTAGCCTTACTACTGTTACTAGCCTTGTACTTGAGTTAAAACATCAAATGAATAGTTTACCTTGAGCGAGGCTAGTAGGGCTAGTTTGAAAAGAGACAAAATAATATCAGAATGTCACCCATTTTTGCTTAAGGTCTATCCATCCAATTAACCCAATATAAGAGTTATTGTAACTCTCTGGTAAACTGAAGTACTGTGTAAGTACAAAAATGTAGAGTTAATTTATTTAACGTGCAGGGTACATCAATTAATAACTAGGAAAATCTAGCAAAATAAACAGACATAAATCGTTAGAGAAATAAGTCAATATTATATTCTTGAAAAAGTGATAGTATTTACAAGATGAAACTAGCATTCGTTTTTAAGTGCACGTCACACCTTGTCGTCGTTGACGTTCATTCATTCATTCATTCCGTATTTAGATTTGAGACAATTGGCCTTGTCTCGACTGAGTTCAACTAGTGACAACAAAAACTGCAAACATCCCGCGAATATGTTATGCCACTCACCAGAAGCTACACAAATAGTGGCAGCGACATCTTTCTAAGCTAAACGTTTTTATTTATGTCTTTAAAATTAGCACAGGACTTGTCATGTAAGACAGGATAACTGCGAACAGCCACGGCAAGACGTTCTTGAAGCTCGGGGGTGCACGCCGCCATCTAGAAAACAGAACTGTTTTCTTGCAATTGTGCTTATGTTTGCGTTATCCTGGTTTACACGGGCGACGCAACGACGGAAACAAAAGCGCAAGCACAAGAAAAAGGAACGATTTCCTTTTCCTGTGTTTTCGTTTATGCTTGCGCTTGTGCTTGCGTTGCCCCAGTTTTCACGTTGGCTTCAGTTTTGTGCTTGCGTCGAGTATGTATGACCCACTCATGAGCAAAATATATTTTATTACCCTCCCAGTGATGGGAATGCCCCTCAAGAGATTTATTTGTGTACTACAATAGTCAGAACAAACCTCAGACAGTCAAAGTGAGCAATAACTGTCTTGTTTGGTCAGTCAACATTTAATATATATGTACAGTCAATGGATGATTTTGCCGTAAATAGAATATCCTGAAGACGAGAGAAGCTTAGCAGAGCGTCTCATCGAGGACCAGGGGACCGAGTCATCTGGAGGAGGCGAGCCTGGAAGTGGCGAACTCCAAGGTACAGAGGGAGATGAAGATATTTAGACTAGCAACACTGGAGGGGAAACTATGGCGAACCATGGTGAGAATATGTTCATTGCATTATTGACTCTAGATCTGTCACATCTTTTATCATATTTAATAACAGTTATGTCCTACATTCTTTTTAGACACCCATCCATCCAAAGCTTGAACTATCAATCCACTCTGCGGAAAAAGATGGCGACTGCGAATTTACCCATAATTCTTAGCGTGCGAAAAACCCCAAAACACTCATTAAAACGCACAGAAAAGCTCTAAAAATTTCAAACCTAGCATACACAATGTTTTTTGTACAGGGACGAATTTCGCACAAATATAGGTTGATGAGGTGCGAGCTTTCAACATTCCCAGTCATAATCTTCTTCCTTCGTAAACGGAAACAACATAGCAATAGAGAAACCGCGAAACTAGTGATCTTGTGTTGGCGTCATAGCCCTACCCGTCTTGTTAGGTGAAATTTTACGTTTCTCAGCACGTCTCATGATCAAACCAGAGAAAGAAAAATTAACATGGATTTTCTTTTTCGATTTTCATACAAGAGAGACATCTCGTGCTGTCAGAATGAACTACAATCCGGACGACCCTCTAACGATTAAAACCATCTGTTTGAAATGCAACTCCACAAGATTCCTTGACGTACCAATAATGTGCTGCATGTGATGTGCTTTTTCTTTCTTTCTTTTACATATATTTTATTTCTGGTCCCGCAGTAATTGGCTACTTAGCTGTTGCGATGTCCCTGCCAACGTCTACATATTGATTGTGATTTTTTTTGTTGTTGTTGTTTTTTTTTTTTGGTAACAAAGGCAAAGCCAATAAAATAAAATAAATAAAATAAAAAATTCTCACATATACACTAGATAACTCACATGTTCGTGTTTTTGTTTTTCTTCTGCAGTTATGGATTCCACTTCGGATGTCTTAACATAACGGCTTAATTAGAAAATAATAAATGCACGAACAAAGTGTGTCTTAAGAGTGATAGAGATAGCTTATAGACCCTCTGCAAAAATGGCTGACGTTTAAGATTCTTTTGTTTCCATTTAAATTAGCCTTACAAACCTTGTTCTTGAGTTTAAAGATCAAAAGAATATTTTACCCTAAACGAGGCTCGTACGGCTAATTTGAATGGAGACAAGAGAATGTTAAAATGTTAGCCATTTTTGCATAAGTGTATACTCACACAAAATAAATAATCGTGTTCTTAGTTCTAATGCAAGTACGTTTCTCATTTTGTAAGAGAAATTTTGCTTTTTCTGTTATGACAAGTCAAATTTTGTTCTTCAACCAAAAGTGAACAATGTTTTACCAGCTAGAAATAGTTAGGCTTATGCTCTATTCACACTAACTAAACAGTTCTTAAACGAGCTTAAGCAAAATGAAAATCGGTGACATACAATTGAAAAAGTGATTGTTAGATGAAGTTCAAGTGAGCTGTGTTTGTGAATTCACTGTGCTAAATCTTATTCTCGACGAAAAACATCACTACGAAACTTCTGTTGAGAAACCAATTTAAGAACGCGTTTAAATTTAAACAATCTGTTTTAGTGTGAACGGGGCATATTAAGCTGACATGTTTCTATTGTTTATGGTATAAGTTAATTATACTAGTGTAAGATTTTGTCGTTGTTGCTTTTCCGTGTTTTCTGTACCCCATGACAGTCAATTCTTCTTACGTTTCTTTAATTTTGCTGTTTGTAATGGTTAGCTAAGTGAAAGTTTAAAGTGTACAAAAAAAATAATAAATGAGTGTCATGGTGTTTAAGACAGGTTATTGTTTGATATGAGAATGGTTACTGATTTGCGATTCATCACAATTCAGTGGAATTCAGAAGCCTCTAAAGAGTTATACGGTTTCTTCGCTTTTTTGGTTAAACTGCATTGATCATTTGGCGAAGAAAATTACTTCAGCTTTGCTTGTTTAAATCAAGTTAGACCTTTTGCCCCTTTAGAAACTTTGCCTCTTTTTATTAATCGTTAATTCTTCCTTTATTTTACTCCTGGCATGTAGTTTGGGAAGTTTTAAATTTTGTAATTTCACAAATTAACGATACAATTTCGCGCCAAAATTAAGGAGTAATTTGTCACCCATAATATTAAGAAATTAATTTAATTGACACGAAAGCATCCCTTGACCATATCCAAAACAGATTGCAAACATTGTATAGCTTCAAATATTGAAATGGAAATGAAATGAAACATATGGAGGCGCTACAATGAATTCGAACAAACGTGAGCTGAGGGAACTTTTAAAAGGACTTCTTTATCAGATATGAACAGAGTAAACAAAAACTTACGACAACATTTAGGCGTCTCCAAATAGAAGATTAACTGAAAACAACCAGAACTGAAGAAATCGACCATCTGTGGAAGAATCTGGATGACACAGAACAATATTCAAGGGAAAACAGATATTAAAGACGTCGACATTATCCCCCATTATCACCCGCCTCACCTGAAAAACTCTATTCCGTTTCCTCAATATCTTATACTTCGACGTTTATGACGTGATTGATGACTGATTTTTCCAACAAATCAGAGGAAAGCGCCCTTCTTCAAAACACGTGACTATACCAGGTCTATTGTCAATACAGACCGACACTGCTCTCAACCAATTGTCTGACAGTCAGCGCCACGTCACAGAAGGAATAGAACGAGAGAATTCCATTCACCAGCACCTTTCGTCCACATAACCAAGCATCCTTTTTTGGAGAACTTCAAGTTGCTCGAAAATGACCCCGAAACCAGTGACAATTTTTTTCACGATCTCCACTGATTTCATCAGTTGAAACGCGATGAAAAAAAAGGTAACTTTCTAGTTGTAAGGGAACTGAAATCTGACGATCAACCTAGTTTTAAATGCTTGCGAACGATGCAAAACTATAGAACGTCGATAAAATTTCGGGACCCAAACAATCTATTAAAATCACCCATCATTTCGCATGTACCTCCGCTAATGTCGTCTATTTCATAAAATGCTCTTTATGCAAAATGTTATACATTGGTGAGACAGGAAGGAGTCTGTGCGACCGATTTCACGAACGTCTTCGAGCCGTTGAAAGAAATTGCAAAGATGTATCCAAACCAGTCGCTCGAAAATTTCTAACCATTTTTACAAACACATGGCAGCCCGTGGTATTTCTCTACTGACATAATGGTGGCAAAGTGGCTGAAAGCCGCAAAAGTTTGGAGCAAAAATTCATCTTCTAAATGGTACTCTTTAATCTCCACGGAATCAACAAACGCATAATATATTTTTGTTCTCTGCGTTACCATGCTCCCACCAATAGCGTAGCAGCTCTGCTCACTGTATAAGACACATGTACAACCCATAATTCCTTGATTCGCTCTGACGAAGGGCTAACGCTCGAAACGTCAGCACTCGAATCTCTTTTCGGTGATCAAATTACCTTATCAACGCTGTCGATAAAACCAAATATTCGCTGAGCCATTCATTCAGTTAGTTACTCAGGTAGTCATTCATTCATTCTCGGAGACCAAACTTTCGTTGCGCCATTTGGCCCGTCCCCGACTGACTGACTGACTGACTGACTGCCCCTGGGTCTCCGAGGATGTCATTCATTCAGCGGTCATACCTTTTGACATTGAGATCTTTTTCCTCCTTCTGGCTGACAGGCGTTAGTGGTCTACAGTAATGTATTATTGAAAAAGTGTAATCGTTTGTCTCACGATGTAGTCACTTAATGATGTAGATCTCGACGTTTCAAATGCGTACTGCGAGTTTTTATCAGGAATTGCAACACTTTGAACTTATATGACTCCAAGCTCGGTTCTGGTTGATCGGTTCTTAACTGCTGGGATTGGTGCATTTTGTTTGAGCTGTTGCCTCACTGATCCGTTGTCTTACGGATCTCCTACTGCTGTGTTTCTTGGTTAAGGGCAACCAACTTTTGGAATTTCTTTTCCCCCATCCCTGTTGATGTTGTTGGGGTTTAGATCAATTACCAATAGCAAGCCACCTGCTTTACATGAAGTAGAAAAATGAAATGGGGCAGGCCACAGGTTCTAAAGCTCAACAGCTTTTCTGTATCAAGCCCGCCATTGGCTTTTCCTGATTTAATAACTAGATTGTCAAAGGACATATCTGGTCGTCGGTCTTCCAGACCTACTCCTTCCAGCTTCGAATCTAATGGGCTCTGAAAAGTTGTCCACCTGACCTTGCTCCCCTGGCCTCATCACCACTTGACTCCGATGAATCATCTGATTCAACTGACCCCTGAAGCAATGCAACTAGGCGTTGTTCTTCATGGTGGCTCAAACAGAAGTTGTTTCCATCTTTTATTATCTCAACTTTCTCGATAATACACTCCGGTGAATTTCTGTCGTCCTGGTGCCCAGTCTTGTATACAAGGGGATCTTCATCTGACTGTTCCAGCCATCTCAACCTCATGCCATCTTCCAGGAATGCATCACCGTTATGGTGGAGATATTCTGAAAGAACTGCAAGGAAGAAAGGAATAATATACCTCTTGTAGTTGTGCTTGAGAGCAACTACATAGCCTTTTGAAAAGACAATCTCGTATTCCTCGACGGCGTCATGAGCTGTAGATTGTCCTTCACTCCCTTGAACCTCTTTCAGTAGATTGATTTCTCCATGTGCCGACACATTCCTTCTGAACATACTCAGGGCAAGTGGAAGTGTACCAGGTCTTTCTTTGGTCTTCCCACTTGTTCTTTGTTGTCGTACACCCCGTCCAAATTCCTTCGCAAAGCCCTGCAATGCCTTCCTTTGTCTCTCTATTTCCTCCGCGCACGTTTCTTCGTCCACATCCTCGTTACCCTTGCCGTGGGACTTTCGAAGCCATTCCGGTGCCTTTAGACCCAGCTTTCTCTGTGTATAATGGCTTTGAGAACCGGTATAAAAGATGAACGAGGATTGATATAGCCTCTCTATAGATTCTAAAATGCAGCTGGGCCTCCGCGATGCATAGTCGTTCTTTTCGGGGGTTGGGCGAGCGGGTGTTCTCATTCCACTAAAAAATTGCTCCAAATCTAAGGTGGTGAAGGAAGAAAACAAAAGCCCTTCTTTTAAGTGGTCAAAGTCATCAAGAATCTTCCTTACTTTCTTCAACGACTTCAGAAGCATCGAAAAGGAATCTCTGCAAGGTTTCGTGAGTGCCAGATCTGGGCCCTGGGAGCATCGCTTCCCTGTGCGAAAGTGAGCTGCTCGTTCTGTATAGTTCATTGTGGTGGCAAGGTCTTTCAGTGTCGCAATTCCTTCGTCCAGTGTTGGCTCTGCTCCCTGGTAGGCAAAATCTTTATCTAGTTGGATAAGGTCTATAAAGGCTGAGAGCTGCCTGCCAAATTGCTTGTAAACACTCATACTCGACACCAAACGCAGGGCCTTGTTGTTCACGTCGCAAACGAAGATGTTCTCTTGAAATAACGTGATGTGTGATGGAGAGTTGAAGTAAAGTGAGTAACCATCTCGAAAACCTTCTGATTCACCCAATGTTACGGTCACTTTGTTATCATCTAAGTAATTAAGAGTGTGGTCAGATGCATCGGAGAATACTACTGAGCTTTTCGGAGGTTTTCGTCGTACCTAGTATTAAGGATGGTGCTTTCTCAAAGACATCAATGACTCGGACCTGGGACTGGTTGAGTTGCTGTACGCATCGGATGCCCTTGTTGTAGGGATTTATGTAAATTCCATTAAGACGCTGGTATATGCATAACGGTTGTTCGCCGCCGCCAAAGGCATAGTAATTCCCGGCTCTCATCTTGAATCGTTTGCCCGATTGATCTGTACCAAACTCGCAAAACTTGTAAATGGATTTATTGCAAGACAATCCAAACAAAGTAGAGTTAGCAGTCATTTGCTCTCTATCACCATTTGGTTCACACGTTAATGAAATAATCTTGCCAATGTTTAAATTCTCTGCTCTTGACCAAAGCTGGATGTCGTAAACCTTAACTTTCGCTGTCCTGATACTGCCTTCTTCATCTCCAATTTCGTCACCATTATCCGACTCAATATGTAGCAACGCTCTACTCTTCTTTAAAATTGGGGCGATGTCAACAACTTTAAAGCTTGTCTCTGCGCCAGAGTTCACAACGATCACGTAGTTGTCCCTGATAGCCAAGCCAGTTGGACTGGAAATTCCAACATCTGGACCTGCAATCGGAATGATGCACACCGGGTTGTGTATATTCGCCATGTACACCGTTGATTTTGCTTTATCTGTAATGATCAGGATGCTGTGTTTTGAAGAAAATGCAACTTCAGTGGGAAATTTTTAGATGCTCTTTGCTGGGTTTTGCCGCCAAAATCTGTCCTGTTCTGGAACAAGGGTGCAAACTAATGGGTCATCTGGCAAACCATTTAACAGGTTCTCTTTAAAAAGGCCTACAGCAGTCGCCATGTTCATTTGATCTTTGTTGCGTATACAGCTGCGGGGAAGTGACTGTGCAAAAGGCTTGGAAATAGCCTCGTTGGAATCCTCCCTGGCAGAACGCAGGAGCTTCAGATTAAAGAGATAGTTTCCATGTAGAACCCAATAGTTGAAGAGCCCACTCCTTACTAGCTTGAGAACATGCGGAGGGTCTGGAACAGGAACTCTGGTGTCTTCATTTGCGATACTAGACATATGGCTTCTCTCGGAGACTTCTGAGTCAGACACCCATGACAACTCTTGTAATCGATAACACTCCAACTTGCCAACCTGACAACGAGCTCACTTGCGTCCCATCGGCTTTATACTTGTATGCCCAGCTTGTTCACATTCGTCGCACGCAATTCCTTCTTCTTTGCATTCTTCACAGGAAATTACACATTGAGTCCCATTTAAAAGACAATGTTTGGATGTCTGCACAACCTTACGGCTGTCGTTATCATAGTGCTCAATCCGTGGTGCTCCTCCTCCTCCTATCAGTAAATCAAGTAAATTCCGCTTTTAATGAATCGGTTTGTCTATTGTCCTGTATTGTTATGCTTGAAGACTTGCCAGGAGTAAGTACAAAGTAAAACCAGTCAAAGATGTACTTACGTACCTTTCTCTGTCCCGCGACTTCTTTTTCTCCTTTTTCCTCTTACCCATTTCTCACAAAAAAAGATATGTCAGGATATGTACACAGCGCGTTGAGAAGAGCCCAGAGAGCCGTAGGCAGAGTTGCGTAACAAGGCCAGGAAAGTCCGCTCAACAATTGAATTAATTAAGAATACGATACCATGTTTTTGTCAAACAACTGACTCGCATGACAGTAATTGCCCCCAGCCGGAAGCAAGAATAGGAAATGTACGTCGGCCAGGAAATTCTATGGACAGAAACCTTATTACGCGGAAATATATTGTGATAAGAGATTTTTTTACCGTGTATTCATGGTGTGACAATTCTGATCCCTGATTCGAGCTCAAAAGCCTTGTGATCCCTGATCCCATTCTTCTGAGCCCTGAGCCCTTTCCTCTGAGCCCTGATCCCAGTCATATTTTGGGCTTTGAGCCCTGAGCCCATATACCATGTTACGACCTTGTACAAAACCTTTTCAAGTCGGCAAAACCCGTCTCTTTTTCCCCAACAGAAGGGTGAATGTAGTCTGCGATCGTTATCATACTATTTATTGATTGGCTTATTTTAAAAATCTTGAAATAGCAATATCTCGATTACTGTGAACGAAATATAGAGAACAAGACGCGTATAGGCGTTAACGCGGGATGTGAACCCACAGTCAGAATTGTTTAACGTACAAATAAATGGAAATGCAAATGTAAACAATCAGCAGTATGGTATTACAAACGGTTTCTGTCTCCAAATCAAAGGTGATAACGTGAGGATTAAAGCGTCCGTGTGAAGCCCGAGGTATTCTTCTTAGCAAATGTTTTCCCTGTATCAATCTATAAATATAAACAGCGGAACATTGAAAAGCGTACGAACATCGATTACAAACCTTACAAGCGCTATTTATATTCTGGTTATGTAATCAGTAAGTGTAAGATTACGAAGTGTCCTCGTTTCATCAAGGAAACAGGGAGACAAACAGACAAAATGCTTTCCTAAATGAAAACTTTCAGTAAAAATTGACAATCAAACTTTTAATTTTTTTGTGAGGTAGATTCCCAATAACGCTCATGCATCAGCTCGACAAAGTCTGTAGCGTCGCGTGCCAGTGAGGATTTTACGCTTATGACCTTTCCTCTTCGCATTTAGATACGCAATCTGTCAGTCAAAGCGTAATTTCTTTGCCGTGAACTCTCCATTTTCCACCGTTTAAACTGTCGAGCACTTCTTAGAAGTTGTTCAAAAAGATTTTCTTGCTGCATATTAGCGTCTTGATGCGTGAAATCAACATGGCCGCCAATTTGAAGGAAAGCCTCTCTTTCTAGGCCCCAGATCGTGGCTATGTGACGTCACACATGCATGTAATGATGAGTTGGTCCCCTCCCTCCTGACATACGTGCAGATAATGGATACTGATTGGGCCATTTTTGTTGAAGACAATGACACGAAAAGAGGGCAAAAATATCCCTTCTAGGACAGAACAGGATTTAATCCAGGTTTAATAAATTTATTCATTACAATTTGTGACTACGATGAAGAAAAAAAAGGAGAAAAAAACCATGCCCGACCCAATCCTTGACGCGGTCTGCCCAAGGGCATCCCGCGTAATAAAAGTTGCGTGAATTATTTCAACAGTTTTATTTATTTATTTATTTATTTATTTATTTATTCATTCATTCATTCATTCATTCATTCATTCATTCATTCATTCATTCATTTATTTATTTATTTATTTATTTATTTATTTATTTATTTAGTTTTTATTTTGTTTTTGTTTTTTTATTTTTTGTAGTTATATTTATGGATTCCTCAACAGATGACAAAATCAGAGTTGTCTGAGACTGCAAAATACACACATTGATGTAACAAAATTTAATAATTTTAACAAAAAGACTTATCCAAAGTGTCGTAGTACCAAATAAAGTTCCAGGGGTGGATCCAGGGGGGGAGGTGGATTGGGTGGCTAGCCACCCCCCTCTTTAGGGTCGTTAAAGGTCAAAATATAAAAGGTAACCAAAGTATAACAACTGACCCGACGAGCGCTTCTTATGATGAAGAATGGAGCTGGGACACCCGCACACTAAAACAATGGACTGAGGCACAACATGACAAACTTCTCACATATTTGAGCTTTGTTTGCGCAAAGGAACTTTTGGAACCAATATGACCACTCGTTGCTGCTTTACAAGGCCATCTAGATGAATTATACCGGAAATGAAATTGAAAGTCGTCGTTCGAACGCCTGTACGAAGAGGTCTTAACTCTTTCAGAACTAGTGGGGTCTACTGAACAACGTCCGTGTATTTGCAGTAGATATCGGAATCGGGATAACACCCCAACAGATTCAGTGGTACAGTGCTGGCAGCGAACAGTGGCAATACCTTTACTCGGCATAATTTTCTGAGAACTGAAGTCTCGCTTTAGCAAACAAAAGTAGACCCATTACGAACTCTGTGCTCTCATTCCTACTGTAATCGTTACGAAGTCCAAAGAAGCCATGGATGTTGAATTGGTAAAGTACTGCAACAGAAGTGAGATCACGTACTGCGGCAACGTCCGCCAACCAACCTTTGAGAGTGACCTGTTTCGCTGGAACAATTACCGGAAGCGTCAAGCAGAGTCAGACAAAATTTCAGCAACCTGCCTTTTAGACACATGCTAATAACATGTTCTTTTCTAATATCCGAGAACTTACGATCCTTGCGGTGTTACAGAAGGGAAAGCACGGAGGCTGAAAGATCACTTCACGCGTGGCTGAGGAACGCAGTACGAATAATAGGTAGGTTTGCTTGTTTGTGACCACAGCCTACGTAAATATAATCTTACTCTACAAATATAGTACGATATTGTATTGTATTGTATTGTATTGCATTGCATTGCATTGTATTGTATTGTATTGTATTGTATTGTATTGTATTGTATTGTATTGTATTGTATTGTATTGTATTGTATTGTATTGTATTGTATTGTATTGTATTGTTGATTATAATCGTAAATTCCGATATCGTTCTGTCGCGTCAGCCACCCCCTCTTCAAAAATCCTGGATCGGCCCCTGAGTTCTCAAACTGAGACGCATACAAAGCAGTGATAGGCTGATCGGATCAGGGAACTTGCACTTTATTTTATCATTCCCTGTTTTTGCGGACAGCTCTATTTTTAACTAAAAATACAAAAATTAAGGCGATTCGACGTTGATGTAATAGCGAACACCATTATCAAGAAATATTGCCAGCGGCTGACCTTCACAACTTCAGTTGAATTTATTTCTTGATAATGTACATCGAAACATCGAATCGCTTTAATTTTTGTATTTTTAGTTAAATGTTTTTCTAAATCAACGATAACTCCTGTTTAGTAATTGAATGAATGTCAATTTAAAAGGCAGAAAAAACGTAAAAATAGATTTTAGCTTACATACATTTATGCATCGTGAATGTCAGGTGATCGTAGTGATAGTTAAGTTGTTGCTAGGTAACACTGATAAAGTATTTGTGCATTTTTGTAAGACCTGAATAAACAAAGTTCTTGTGTAATCTGTCTTTCTGTCCGCCTATTCCTTGAAGGCTGTCCAACGGTTAAGCTACTAGATTTAGACCTAGATGCCTGATTTATCACCAAGATATTTTTTTTTTACAATATGTTTGCTGATGACCGTTTTTTTTATGTGATGACGTCACTGAGAGCGTAGTCGTCACACGTGAGTGGATATAGGATTTTATATGAATATATATATAGAAATGATGAAGCACCGAGCTATTTATCGTCACGCGTTGTCAGAGTGTTGCGACGAGGTCAGACAGCTTGTATCGAAAAAAAAAGCTCCAGCGGATTCCGGATAAGCGTTATTTTCGCTTACAACAGCACTTCGTAAGTCCTTATTTCGCTCTTTCTTGTTACATAATTCGAGTTCATTTAGAAGTAGCTACTAGGTCACGAGCTAGGTTTGTGAGTCTCGAGTAGCAAACCATTTCGGTCATTATTATTATTCGGAAGATTTTTTAAGCCCCTTATCTGAACAAAATCATAAACTTTTTACTTATTTCATCTCGACCCATTGCAATAATGCGGCAGCCAAAAGACTACAATAGCTCTCAACAAATAACCCGCGAGACGGAGAAGTTAAGAGGTCAACTAAAATCCCCAAGTCTAACTCATGATAGAATTGCAGTACGGGCTGAGTGCTAGATGTTCTTTTTGAACGCTTCTTTTTTTTTTAGCTCTGGCCAAGGACCAGAAATGTTTTGTTGTTGTTTTTGTTGTTGTTGTTGTTGTTGTTGTTGTTGTTTTTGTCTTGTTTTGTTTTGTTTTTGTTTTTGTTTTTGTTGTTTTTGTTTTCTTGTCCAGTGGCTAGCAGTTACAAAGAGATGCAGTGGCGCCAGAAAGCGTCAAAATGCAAGCATGCAACCAAACCGTCCCTGGCTCCTGAGTAACTGTCAGTGTGGGTCAAAGTTCGCTATTAGTATAATGTTTCTTGACGGTACAGAAAAATAACATTCAACTGTAGTTGTTCGAGAGGTAAGAATCCGATTTTTATTACAAAAAAAGAAAGACTGACAAGCCGGACTAAATAGCTCTAGGCGTGCTGTAATTTGCCGAAACTCATTTAGCACAACTAACATCAACATTGTAGCAGAGGGCTACTATTGCTTTTAAAGCTCTGTAAGGCGTTTGTTGTATTGTTTTCTCTCCAATCAACACAAAATTTATTGTTGTAAATCGCTTATTCATATTTAAAAAATTGGACTGAAAACTTTAACCTTTGTCTCAGTCAATCTGCGATGTGAAACAAGTTACTGACTTGGAAGGACTCGGAACAGTTGTGTCACCTGACGGTTTCAGTTCTTGAATGTTAAGTGTTTTCTCAGTACTTCGAATCATTCACTTCATTCCAAAGGCATAAGGAAAAACGCTTCGACAAATAAGCGATGAGGTTATGACAATACTAGCATGACGTCGTTCCATTTCATCGTTTCTTTACACTAAACCTTAATTGAAAAGGATTGAAAGGGTCTTCTATCCAGACTCTTCTCTGCTTGTGAGACCTCCATACGGCTAGAGAATGTAAACGTATCTGTCCTTAGTGTCACCGTACTTTTTCTGTGAATTCTGTTTGCTCTTGTTGGTTAATTTTTTGCGAATTGCCTGATCTTTGTAGTCTATCTACTAGATATATCATTTTGTACTTTTTTTATTTCTTTACGCTTGTTTTTAAATCAGTGCTGGGTGAGAGAACCTTGTAAGAGACTGCGAGTCATATTGTTCTTTCACCTGCATTATGGCAACTTCTTTATACGCTATTTCCGATCGAGTTGCTGTGAGCCTCATTATGAAAGCGAGGCTGAGTGCAAAGCTTTTCAGAAGAAAATTAGTTTTGTTTGCATATTTTGGCCGTTTTTTACTAGAGGACGCATTATCCCGTCTGGGCAAACTTGGGCAAACATTTGTTATTCGTCTGGTTATTCGTCTCTAGTATAAAGACGGGCACAAGACGCTTTATGTGTCCGGACCGAATTATCTTTCGTTGTTCGTCTTGAACGACGTACAACGGAAAATACCTCAACCAGACGGACAATGTGTCTTGTGCCCGTCTTTATACTAAAGACGGATAACCAGACGAACAACAAATGTTTGCCCAAGTTCTTCCAGACGGATAATGCGTCCTCTAGTCTAGTATAAAAACGGCCATTTTCTCTTAGTCTCGCTTTCATAACGAGGTTTAAAGCAATTCGGAAATGGCCTATTAAAGAAATACTGAATCATACTCTCCCCACACACACACAACGCACACAGGCATAAATGTACATTCATCGATACTTATTACGGATACCTTGCATATGCCATGATGTGCACCAAGAGAAGTAATGATGTTCTTTTGTATGTAGAGTTTAGATATCGATACTGTTGGTGAGGAAGTTGTGAAAGAAGTAGAATGTAATTAATATAATATACAATTCAAGGTCGGTGGAAATTTCTCTTCGTCCTTCTGACGCAGAAAAGTGTGAAGTCACAGGCCTTTACTCTATACCTTATCCTGTTTTCTGAGAAAAAAAAATTCTATAACTAACAATCAGTCTACGTCATTCGAATAGGCCATTTTACAGTTGTGTGCTTAGTGACCTGGCCTTGGATTGGAAGCGAGGCTGGGGGTGACCTTGTTTTGATACAAACCTCACTGCTTTTCACATGTAAATGCAAACTAGTTAGCATAAGAAGAGTATAATCTACATATGAAAAGCAGCGAGGTTTGTAACAAAACAAGGTCACCCCCAGCCTCGCTTACAATCCAAGGCCAGGTCACTTAGCACACAACTGTAAAATGGCCTATTCCTCTTGCTCGGCAGTGTCCGGCATTTGAATGGAATCTTGAACATTTCAGCATTTGTCTTGAAATCTTTCCAAAAATGACGCGTTGACTGAAAAAAATAAAAAAAAATTTAACACTTGGGAAACAACTGTCATTTTTTTAAGTACTTAATGCTGTCATGTAAAGAAAAATTCATAGGTCTATACCACAGCGATGTTCAAAACTCCGCTCAAAATTTCAAAATACTGGTCACGCCTGGTTGATTGGAATCATGCCTTGCAGGAAAAAGCATCCTCAAATTGTTCGTAAGTTCTACTGGTAAGTTTTACTTTATATACAGGGCCAAAAACTTGACAATTTCAAGCGTGGCTTACTGTTTTAAAAACCATTTCTGATCGATATACAGTGTATATGCCCCGGTGGAGACAGTGACAACGTGACCGCGAAGAAATGTCACGCAATTTTTGAATTCGTGGAAAAACCACATAATATTACATGACGTAGATACAGTCTGGCTTCCCCGAAATGGCGACTTCCGATTTTTCGTATTGATCGTCCGGTACTAAAGCTTGAACCCTTGGAAGTCGGTTTGTTTATTTCGCAGAGCCATCGTTTATCGACTCAAATATTTAGCTGTGTTCTGCATTTGAGCTGAAGAAGATGTAAAATTTTACCACTGAAGCAAGAATTGTCACTGACACAACCAGCCGGTAAGTGCTTTTAAAATTAACTAACTGTACTTCATAATGCGCTGTCCAGATTTTTTAAGCTTATTTTGCTTGCTAGTATTATCTACTTTTCCTTGCTGAATATTTGAGCTGAGAGTCTTCACAAACTAAAGCAAATCCATTAAATTGTTAGAAATATACACAATTTAATTTGGCAAGATTTCCGCACGCGCGCTCCATACATACGGAAATTAAATAATTGTTATTCTTGTTAAATATTATGCAAGCTTATACATTTTGCGACTAAAAATCTATTCACGCTTGGCGTTTTTGGAAGAGGGTTAGTGTGGCAGTGATGCATGTATAATTTATGTTTGGGCTGTGCGGACTTAAACTAATACGATATCGAAAGCATAACAAATTCGATTTCAGTTTTTCTTAGCGCTTATCGTGTTTTGAGGCAAGTCGAGGGCGGATCTTTTGATAGTTTTGTTTGAATATTCAATATTCTGTTCAACTCGATTTGCGTTCCCTTTCACGTTACCACATTCACGTATATTTTGACAGAACAAATGGAAACTTTTCGCTATTACCTAGTCCCTCCCCTCTCAGGATACCTTAATCTTATTTTATCTTTTCTCCAGGAGGGTAGGGGTAGTGCTGGGGTATTTAGGTCTGAACTACATTCAAATCTCAGTCTGCTGTTGACCACCTTCCCAATATTTAACAGCCCTGTCTTCACAGATAACAAGTTTTCTTGTTTCTATTTCAATTCCATCCATTCAAACACGTTGCCATTAACAGCCATCTCTGTGCACTGACCAGTGTATTCTGCCTGCAGATGATGGCTCTTCACAGGATATGCACTTAATTAAGATTTGAGAGTTTACTCATAGCACAAGTGTACCTGCCAACTTTTTCTGACTCAAAGGCATAAGATTTTTATCCTGGGAGTTCCAGGATTTTTGAAGATGACACAGCTAAATCTGAAGATTTCCATAGACTTCCAAAGACGCCCGAAGATTTCTAAAGAAGTTCCGTATAATTCTGAAGTTCTACAGAAAATGATTATGCTCTATACGGACCTTCAAAAATCAGAGATTTCGAAGAAAGTATTGTCATTTACTCATTTTTCAGGGGCTTTTTGTTTTTTGCATTGGTTTGAGTTAACATACTTTTTGAAAGTGTGTCAGTTAGGTCTGTAAATATTATAACTCATATTTTTCAACCAGGTGTGAGAAATAATTTGGTCTTTAAGCATGAGCTGGTGGTTATCCTGCCATTAGTTTACATACAGTTTGAACTGTTGTACATGTACCACAACACAATATTAAACTTTGTGTACTAGCTGCTGCTTTTGCATGCAAAAAGTTTTTGAAGGTTTTTAGTAGTGCTACTTATATCTCTCAGGAATGCTCTTACATAAAAATTATGGCCAGCTAGGTAAGGATTTCTTCAGGGGACTGTGGACCATTCAACATCGGCATATGTTTCGAACACAAAAAGTAAAAACTAGAAAAGCACTCAAAAATTTGGCGTGGCAAAAAAGGCATATTTGGTTCTGAAATGGGCTCTAAAGCAGAGAATGGTTTTGATCTTTTCTGGCCAACATACTCCAAACCAAAATTCTGAGGGGTACCCCCTGGATTTTCCCATGACTTATATAATTTGTAAACTTATTGTTACAGCAAAGTGACACAATGGAAAATCATTTCAATAAGATGTTAAACAGTCTGATTGAGATCTGCATTGTGGTTGGTATGGATCAGGACACAGGTCTTGTACCGTCTTCTTCATCAGAGGTACCTTAAAAAATGATTGATATCAGAAATAAGACAGTCAGATTTAAGACAGAAAGTCAAAGTAGACAGGCAGGCCTTCTCCAAGCTTTTAGATAGTAGGGAAAGGGAAAATGAACGCAGATACAACAGTAGAATGCATGGGAAGTGAGTGAAGTTCTTTTAAAAGGAGGGTGCCTACTTTTGCTACTGTGCATACGTTCTATGCATCTCGCGATGGTCTGAGGAAGTCAGGTTTCTTAACATGGTACCTTCTAAAACAGATATTTTTGTGCGGTTTATAACTATGTGGGAAAAGCAGGTCTTGGAAAGGGTTATTAAAATCTGAAAAGAAAAGTAGAGGTAACCATGCATTTTTCAGAGATAATTAAGCTTCAATTTGGGAAAAATTCCATACATTATTTTGTATTTTGGCACTTTTTATAATTATTATTGCTTAATTAGCTCTGAAAAATATGTGGTTTCCCCCCAATTTTCTTTTTGGATTCCAAAAGCCCTTGCTTTTCCTGCGTAGTCATAAACTGCCCCAAAAAACTTTGGTTTTAGTAGGCACCATCCTTAAGGGGTGCAATTTGTTTTCAAATTCTCCTGCTAACAGTTACATAGAGAGGATGACAGAAAAACCTTGTAGACAAGCTGGCTGACAGATAAGAAATTTTTGTACAGTAAATGGCTTTTTTATAAGTGAAATTTGAAGGGGAAGTTTTTCATATTAGTGAACTCAAATTACATTGTATTGTTTTAACTTGCAACACTCTAATTGCAAAAATTAAACTCTTGTTAAACTGAACTTTCAGCAAGGAAATGAATTATTTTACACAGTGGGATGTCTGGATTTTGATTCCTTTTTCTCCAATAATCTCTCAATAGTCGATGAGGAGAAATGCATCTAGAGGCAATAACACTGATTCCCGCCTCTTATCAACCATGTTTGATACAAGTGTGTTGGCAGCAATATCAGGGCAGACGGCCTCATTTCCTCACACACCATATGAAGTTGATGGTAAGCAGTTCTTATCTTAATGGGGCTGGGATTGGGTTAGCTTGGCATTCTCACCACAAAACCCCAAACCTGTTTCAAACAATACTGGTATATCAAGAATAATCTACAGTTGTAGCCAAGTTAAATTGTGACTCTTCATAAACAAGGTAATACTATACTTCCCTTACTCCCCTCTCCCCCACCCCCTTTCAACGTTGTTCCTCACACTTCTGCTAGCCAAACTTGCAAACCGACATTGAGAGGGCAAGGTGATGAGATCCATCCCAACAATCATGACTAAGACTGTACATGTAGCTCTTGTCAAATTATAACGTCTCCCATGTATAGACACTGCTTCTCTAAACCATGATTGAAATTTAGTACAAGTAGCCCTCTTCAATAAGAGCTCCCTCCCCTTCCTTCCCCTCCCCTCCCCTCCCCTTCCCTCTCCTTCCCCTTTGTTTGCCCTGCTAGCTAAATGGAAATGGTAATGAGACAGTATAGAATATGTTACTATTTGGGAAAGGATTAGAAATTTCAGAGGGTTGAGATGATCTCAGAAGGTAAAAAAACTGAAGAGAAAGTACCGGTATGCAAACTACATTCGGAAATTTCCAGAGGAGCAGGGAGCTTTAGAAAAAACTCCCTTGCATGGGGATACATGTATGAATATTTTTCTGGAATTAAGCATTGTTTCTGCACAAAGAGTAGATTAGCATCATTGGAAATGTAATGTGATTTAATGTGATGTTTTGTGAGTACATTTTACAGAGTAACTAGACAAAATATTACATATATTGTTATCCTACGAGACCTGTGATAACAGCTTTGTACATCAATAATCATGTTACTTTGTTGCTCATGTGCAAGGGTTATAGTACAAAAGAAAATGACCATCTGGCTTCAATTTTGGAAAAATTAAATGTTAATTAAGCATCATGTAAGTGCCCCTCGCAAAAAGCAATGTTTTTCAGTGAAAGGGAGAATCTGACAAAAAAATGTTGCTTTTTTGCAGGAAATCCATTCTACCTCAATGATAGCATTTTGTGTAGTCCACCCAAAGGAGGAACAAGACGTCGCCGAGGATCATTAATGCCAGGCAGACTGAAGCCAGCAGTAGAATTACCATTAGCACAAGATGTGATCAACAGCTTGCCCCCACTTTGCTTTCCTGGTAAGATTTTAATTTTACAATGGGCATTTAAAAATGCCCATTCTAAATGTTTGACCAAAACCTACTGAGAGTTCTTCTTCTTTCTCCAGAAGCAACAGAACAACTACGTGGAAATGTACAATGGTGGCCCAAATCCAGTCAATGCAAACGATGTGCATGTATTTCTTTATCTCCAGGGAGGAAAACACATACGGGATCATAAATTAAAATAACCTTCCCTCCCCCACCCCCTACCCTCAGTCTTCTGCACGGATGTTTTTTGAGCTTGTCCCATATTCCTCACTGAATGACCGACATTGCAAAATAGCCTGCAAGCAAGCTCTTTAACTGGGGTCTCACACAAGACATATTTGGGGCGCGAGTGGCGCGCAAGCAAGCCTCAAGAGCATTGGGGCCAAACTAGTATGTCTCGCATCAGACCCCAATTGGAGAGCTTGCTTGCAGGCTAATTGGGGAAGGCATTAATTCTACATATATGTGATGGCCCGTAGGGTGTGTGCACAGGACAATACCACTTTGTCCTCTTTCAGTCTTATTTTGAAGTTATGGGGATCCATCGGCCTGTTTTCAGTGGTGGAAAAACATTGATATTGAGAAGGGAAATGGGATTGCATTGTCAAGCTATGAACTTCAACTGTGAAATTTGGAAGTGTTTTTTAGTAGCCGTTTAAATTAACTTTATTTTCTACTTTTTAATGGTGTTAATTGTATAGTACATCTGTTACAAACAGTGTCATCTTTGCTATTAACTTTGCAGATGGTGGTTTCGTGTCCAAGAAAAGAAAGCCTGTTTTTTGCCATTCACTTGTCTTGACTGATATCGAGGGTAGGTTTTGGAACAACCGAACATGGTGCTTTGTTACACAGAACATAAATGATTTATAAGTTACAATAAACGTTTTCTTTAATTTTCAATGGAGCAAAAATTAGTATCGTAACAATGCCAATTTACAATTAAAGGGACGTTTAATAACAGTGTAGTCTAAAATTTCGACTGCCCATCGTGGAAGTGCCCGGAGGGTGTTAGCGTGATCAGATCGCTGGCATGTGCGATCTACACACCACATAGGATAATAACACTAATAATAACATAACTCCTGTACAGGTCAAAGCCCTGCATGATCATACAATCGTACAATCGTACAAATCTGTGTTAGTGGCTCTGGCTGGTCAATACTGGTCCTGTCAAAATATTAACAAATGTTCTCTGGCCAAGTTATAAAAAGAAATCTGAGCCTTCGGCTGTCAAACTACAGCCTTCGATGGACAAACTGGAATAAACAACGAATGTAAAATATATATACAGAAAAGGGTGAGGCTAAAATAACAAAAGGAAAAATGCAAAAATAAAAGGCGTAAATCAAGTAGAACATTAAAAGAAAAAAGAATGGAGTAGTGATAAGGGAGGGGCTTGGAATTATTGTCAGCATGTTTGATAGCGAAAGTGTGCCAAGATTCTAGTGTTTTTCGCGTACGGAAAGAGCCTTTGTCAATCACTTGTAAGTTGTCAAAATCAATCTAGTGTTCAAATGTCCAAGCATGTTTCGCAATGTTCGAGCCGCTAGTGCACATCTTAACATTCCTGAGAATGTACCCAGTACATAAGTACATATACAACACTCGCTGTGAAACATTTTCTTAGCTTAAGTTAGCACGAAAATCTCTCGAAAGTTGCCACAAAGAGCTTAGTGTTTTAACCCACCACAACATATTGTAGTTTTCAGCAGTCTGATTGGTCCTCTACTCAAAGAATTTGACCTCTTAAACCATCACTACCTTATTTGGAAAGCCTCGTTTCCATTAAGAAATCGCAAAATCTGACTTACCTCTGTTCTCGCCTTTCCTCATTTTTCCTTCCGGTAGATTCCCCTTTTATACAACTCGATTTTGTGAAATGGTTTTTTTAAAAACCATTTCACATTTAAAAATATGTAAGAGCTGTAAGATTTTTTGTTTGTTTGTTTGTTTGTTTACAGGTAACCGCACGTATTGTACATGCCTGACATTCTACAGAGAGTTCTTTTTCAGGGAGGTAGGCTCATTGCTTTGTAATTGCCACTGCCGATTGACTTAAGAGAATAAGCTGGTTATTAAGCGCACATGAGCGCACATGCCTTTCGTTGAGCGGTTGTTGAGTATGTACATTGTCTCTCAAAGTCATTACTTTTACCTGTTTTACAAGATATTTTCCGGACAGGAACCACTGCCAGTGTATAACTTATCTTAAATTAACAACTCTGTTTAGTCACAAGATCAAGGTCCCCCTGGCAAATATGAATTGTATTTCATGGACGAGAAAGCTGACGAAGAAGGTGAGATTTCTCATTGATTAACTCAGTTATGGAATGATCACATTAAGGACGGTGCCTACTAATGCAGAAGAATTTTTTCGCAGTTTATGACTTTGCGGAAAAAGCAGATCTTGGCAAGGGCTATTGGAATCCAAAAAGAAAATTGGGGGTAAACACGCATTTTTAGAGATAATTAACCAACAATAATTCTAAAAAGCAGTAAAATGCAAAGCAATGTATGGCATTTTTCCCAAATTGAAGCTTTATTATCTCTGAAAGATGCATGGTTACCCCCAATTTTCTTTTTGGATACCAAGAGCACTTGGTTCTGCTTTTGCCGCATAGTCTTAAACCGCGCAAAAATATCCCTGTATTAGTAGGCACTACCCACGGGAAACCCGAGTATCTTGTGATGCGCAAAACGTATATGTAGTAACAAAAGTTGGCACCGTCCTTAACTGAGCTGGCAATTTTTGCTCCTTAAGGTGAAAACGTCTCTTTGTCACGATCATATACCAAATTCCGAAAGCTTCAACCGCGACAACAAAACGGCTCTTCAAAAATGGATTCACGTTCGTTTTTCAAGTTATGGATAAGGGTGTTAGTTTCTTAAGAAACTACACTGCTGCGTCCGTGGGTAGTAGTGAGATCGGATATTTGGTTTATCAACAGAGTTTTCTAACTAAAGGTAAACTGGCCACCGTAAAGAGATTCGAGTGCTGACGTTTTGAGCGTTAGCCCTTCGTCGTAGTTTAACTATGACAAAGGGCTAACGCTCAAAACGTCAGCACTCGAATCTCTTTACGGTGGCCAGTTTACCTTTAGTTAGAAAACTCTGTTGATAAACCAAACATCCTTTTTTAACTACAATTTTGCTTATTTCGTTTTGTAAAATGTGGGTCAACTACCAAGGGGGACCTGCAGAATTCACAGCAATGTCATTTAAATTCAGGTACAGATAATTGCGTTTTAGAAAGTGTTTTTTTTTTTGTTAGCAGTACCATTTTACAAAACGAGAGAACTGGTTACAAAGTTTATAGCGATTGGAAAGAGGAGCCAAGACGTTGTGGCTAAATTACCTTCAAACAAATTACTTTCGTTCAAACGATTTTTTGCGTGAAGCTCTCGTACTATGGAAATGCTCCAACGATTCGTATGCAAAATGGAAGACTTTGGAATACGACATAGCAAAACGATTAGTACTTGATACGTTACCGTTTGCCATCTTCAAGACTGAACAATAAAACTAATCAAACCAGAAAAGGTATCGATTTATTTTGCGGGAAAGGAAGTTCAAGAGGGGAAATGTTTTGCCTAGTTCTGCAGCTACGTTAAAGGGTAAGTATCACAGGGATTTTGATCTTTTGTGCTGAAAATGGCGCGACAACACCTTCACTTAGGGCGCGTTTTTTTATCCAAAATTCTGGAATGAGAATGCTTGGTACGGAATGCTAGGAATAATTCGGATTGTCTGCATAAAAAAAAACCCGTCGGTCCTGGCCGAGTAAACATTGCGTAACAAATATGGTGGCCGACGAAGAGGCTGCCATCAAAGCCGTTATCGCAGCAATTTTCCTCGTACTTTTGGTACAATGAAATTAGAAACAATGTTTCATTTTGCCCAAAAGTGTAACCTGATTTTTTCTCCGGTAGAGACGTATTTGAATCCGCAGCGCTCATCTCGCCGTCCGCCATCTTGGATTTTCATTCGCAACATTCTGTTCATTCTGCCCCTGGGAGCAGAATGGATGGAATGGCATTCTATCCATTCCGGAATAGGAATGCGAATAGAAAAAACGCACGCATTTTACAGTCTGCCCATTCTCATTCCAGAATTGTGGATAAGAAACGCGCCCTTAGTTACAAAATAATTCTAGAACAGCCAGAAAAAGAAATCAACTGAATTCTTGATAGGAACAACTCATGACCTGCTCTTGTGCATTTTGGAGACGATAAGGGGAGAACTTGAAAGCAGTTAGCCTAACTTTTTTCAAGTTGCAGTCCATTCCAACCCAGTCCATCTGTGGCCAGGAGATACTTATTGATAGTCTCAGTACACTGGGATGACAATCTTCAACAAGTTTGAGTAATATTTTTTGGCGGGTTTCTGTTGATAAAGAAACGTTTTGGAGTTTTTGATATAACACCAAATTCCCGTGTTATTAACATTGCTACAATTTACAGCCTTGCAGGATTCTTCTTACGCAGTCTGTTATGTTCCTACGTGCTGTTGTTTAATTTCCAAATGGCCTTACTTCAACCTTATGAAGGACTGCCTATCCAGGTGAGATACACTTTCACTGCGTAGCTTTTTTTGAGGGGGGGGGGGGGGAATGGAGTGTTTGTTTGTTTGTTTTTATTCGATCGTGATGTAAATGAGTAGATGGCGGTATTGTCTGTGAAAGAGACTGAACAAGTTGGAGTTGTGGAGCCACGAAAACAATCTTGGAAGCCGAGAATTGAATAGGAAGGGATAGCAAATTGAAACGTCTTTCAATCACAGCTCGTCGTTGATTCAAAGACTTTGAAGTTACCAATTAAGGGTACGTTAGTTCACGTTGTTTTTTCGATTTGTTAGTTTACATATACTGATCCGGAAAACTCTCGTCGCAAATCATTGCAAGCACATCAGTTGGCTTGACCTACCACTACAATATTACATCGCACCAATCCCCAACAATTACTCACTAGAAGTAGTGGTTTTCTAATACCAGGAAGTGCAAAACTCAATGAGTACTCGAGGGGTAGAATACGCTTTATCAAGTTCTTTTTATTGAAAAGATTGGTTGTAACTAGCGAAATTCTTCGATAGATACGGAGTGCATTACTTGTAAAACAAATAGATTGTCTTTGAAATATTCATTTTATTACAGTCTGCTGCCACAAGTGACAACAAGTGATGCACGCAGCTTCAGATTGGCTTTAATGCGGTTTGTATCTCAGCTGGCCATGGTACCAGTGCCCCCGTCCGGCTCTCTTGGGATGGTATATTTTTTGTTGTTGTTGTTGTTGTTTTTGTCATTTTTGTCATTCATTCATTCGTTCGTTCGTTCGTTCATTATCACTCATTCACGTTCATTCGTTCATTCATTCATTCCTTCCTTCCTTCCTTCCTTCCTTCCTTCCTTCCTTCCTTCCTTCCTTCCTTCCTTCCTTCCTTCCTTCCTTCCTTCCTTCCTTCATTCATTCACTCATTCACGTTCATTCATTCATTCATTCATTCATTCATTCATTCACGTTCATTCATTCATTCATTCATTCATTCATTCATTCATTCATTCATTCATTCATTCATTCATTCATTCATTCAGTCATTCATTCTCACTCATTCATTCATTCATTCATTCATTCATTCTCACTCATTCATTCATTCATTCCTTCATTCACGTTCATTCATTCATTCATTCATTCATTTATTCACGTTCTTTCATTTATTCGTTCATTCATTCTCACTCATTCATTCAGTCAGTCAGTCAGTCAGTCTTTCATTCATTTGCTTACTCACTCGGTCCTTCTTTCTTCCTTCTTTTACGTAGTAGTTCTTCCGTCCATTGTCATTCTAACTCACTTACACATTCATTATTTTTCATTCACCCACGTTCTTCCCATTACAGACTCACTCTCTCGTCGTTTTTTGTTATTGTTTGTTTGGTTGTTGTTGTTTTGTTTTGTTTTTTCACCTTCATTTGGTTATTTTTTGTACTCATACACTGTAGTACTTCACTCTTTCAAACACTCACCCACTCAGCTGTTTGCGTTTTCTTTTCCACACTCACCCGAAGTCTCAATCATCTTTGCTTTCTTTCATTCAATCGTTTCTTTTGTCTTTCCTTTTTAATAATAAGGGCATATTTACACAGTTTTCCATTATTGTTATTATTTGAAAAAAAATATCTGTCTCACTCTTCGTATTGTCATGTCCACGATTACAATAACTGTGCTGTAATTGTACTTGTAGGAATTCACGTTGTGTGGTGTTAAACATCTTGTGCGGCCCGCTGAAGATCCGGGTAACTAGACATATTATACTTATATTCTTGTTCTACTTTGTAAACTAAAATAAGTAAAGTTTGATCATAAATTTTGGGGCAAGTAATTTATGGTAAGGTACTATATAGTCATCCACATAACCCTTACCCTAACCCTAACCGTAACCCTGATCCTACAATTCTTTGTCTTATCTCTTGTTTTAATTCTATATTTCTTTGTAGAAACCAGGATTATAGACATGGAGCTCCATTTTCCTTTCCTTTACTTCTCTTTGGATGACATCCTTTTGTTGATAGGCTGCATTCTGACCCAGCAGCGGATTGTTTTCATGTCATCCTCATATTCCCTCCTCACTCCTATTGTCGAGGTTTGTATCCCATCTTGGTACTGTTGTATTATCTCAATAAACTCGGTACCCAAGGTGTCTATGTCTGGTTCCTATTTACGTTCTAGCGCTCCAGTCAGTGATAAATTACGAAAGGTTTGCTTAATAAACACTTGATTTATTTATTTTGTTAGGTAGATACTGGTGTGTGCGTGTTTTTGTCTCTGTTGTGTTTGTTGTCTCCTTTCTCTGTGTTTGCCGGTCACAATATTGTACTTTATTTCATGTAAATTGGCTTCCTTGTTTTTTAACTCTCAAGTTATTTTAGGAAGCCAGTACCCTTTTTCTATTTCGTTGTACGTTTTATGTTATTTCAGCTGTAGTGCTCTGTAGGGGTAGAATAAAGTTGTTGTTGTTGTTGTTGTTGTTGTTTATGTAAAATTTGAAAACAGCGAGATTAAGATTCCGAAAAATGGTTAGGACGGACCTTCATCTGGACCCTACCCAATCTGGTATGAGTGATCTTATCAGACATCTGCCAGCCTGATAGTTCCCCCGGTCATGAGACACACACGTGTTGTCCTACCACGTTAAGGTGCCAGTCTCGGTGATCAGGGCCACCCAACGGCGTATTTCGGGTGGATATCAGTTTGGATAACCTTAATCGCCTACGAAATTCGGATTTAGTAGTATAGAAAATCTACAGTTTTCTTTGACAAAAGGTCAGTTCAAAATTTCATATCACTGGAAACTAATTCCTTTCGTTTTCGAAGGTGAAATATGTCGTTAAAAATGTGAAAAAAGATCAGCTACAAGCAGCTGCAAAAAGGTTGATACACTATCAGCATTTTCTTATTTCCTGCAAAGAACGCACTCTAAAAGGCCAATGAACAATGCAATACCCTCCAAGCCCTCCTCTTCCCCTTTCAATGTTGAGGCTTGCTTGATTGAATGCCGTTGCGGATTTCGTACAACATTGATAAGGGGGGAGGGGGGAAACAAGTAACACCATGGTAAGCGTCTAAAAAGTACCAAGTAACAGAGAGTATCTCCACTTAATTTTTTTTTCTGCAATTGCTTGTAGCATCTTCGTTAAATCAACATTACCTTGTAAATTCATGGAAAATTCCCGTTCATTTAACTTTTTAGCTAAAGCATCCGAAAAGATCAATCTGTGTTAGCGTACACAAGCATGTATTTTAAAGGGTACAAGACGATCTGGGAACACAGAAGACAATTTGCTCAATTGTTCTCGTTGGGTGACCCAGAATAGTGAAGTGTTGAAATTGTAATCCGTGTACGTTCTTTGTACACACAGAGCTTTTTCACTTTCATCCAACCGTTTACTTGGAGTTGGACATATGTACCGATTCTTCCCAGGTAAGTAGTCATTTGTTAAAAGTGTTAAGTAACTTACGTGCAGTGTATATGCAATAACTCCCTTCGATGGCAACATAGTTTACGGCATCACATGAAATACTCCTCATCAGCTTTCATTTAACTTGTCACAGTTTATAATCTCACCACGGACTGGGTGGTTCATTATATAAGTCAAAGTTTCCCTCTGCAGCGCAAATAGATGAATAATGAACCTTACTCCAGTCAATCTAAGAATGAGCATTATGAAACTGGACAGATACCTGATCAGTTTTTTAAATAAAGTAACATTTATGCAACCAGTACATGCTTGTAATTGTGGTAAGGTTTTTAGGAAAAATATGTGGAGAAAAATTGAAACCTTTTTTTTTTCTTTTCCAGCGCCCTACTCGATTTAGTGGAAGCCCCCGGTGCATTTATCATGGGTTGTCATGCGCAGCACAAGACTCAGATACAAAGAGTTGTCAAGGAAATGGACGAGGTCATACAGAATTCTCACTTGTTCTTACAACGTTTCCCTTGTTATCTTCTTTCTTTCCTTCTTTCAGTGACCGATAAAACAATCTGTAGCGAAAGAACACTACAGTTGCCTTGCAAACAAAACGTAAAGAACAACAAAATCGCAAATTGTTCCGCCGTATACTAATAATAATGGTTGTTTACTGTTTATTTTTTTACACCTCTTTTAGTTCATTGACGTAAGGGTTTTTTATTATTTGATTTGTTTATTTATTCTTTTCAGCCCCAGTTTTGTTATTCCTCACAAAACAAGACAAATAGTTATAGGCCGTTATGCCGGCTGGCATGTACGGCAACAACAAAGGTCTTCCAATGCTGTCTGTTTTTGACCAGCTTCTCAAACTGACCCGGCGGTGGGTCGTGGTCTTAAGGTCTGCCTCCGCAGTTTGCCGCCATATATTCTTGCGCCTTCCACTCTTGCGTCTGCCTTCTGGTGTCCAGTGACGTGCTCTCTTAGTGATGGAACTAGTCTCCTTTCTGTCGACATGGCTAAACAAGACAAATACTGATTCCCTAAATTAGTTGGAGCTTGTTCTAGGTACTTTTTTAGTGTTCTTCTATTGAAATCGTCTTTTATTGCATATCCTTCAGCTGTCCTGCATAGTAATAGCTGACATTGACGAGGGAACAGTAACGTTTCATCCAAATGCAAAAATTCCACGACTGCCAACATATGTAACGGACATGTACAAATTCAGGTATTGGTTTGAATCATTAACATGTTTTTAACTTTTGATCTGGAAATATATTGGAAATATATTTTTGCGATGATACCTAGAACCAAATGCGGTAGATTTTTGTTGCCTATGAAGTGGGTTTTTTTTATATAAACCACCTTGATACATGTATGTCCATAAACTCTGGCCAAGTCTAGTCCTACATCTCGTTTACATCTGTATTAATTTTGTGATCATCGGGGAGCGACCTGCACCGTTTGCAACGTCTTACATTATTGGTCAAGAGAAGAAAACAAACAACAGAACAATGCAGCTGCAGATTATCAGGGTCCAGTGAAAATAGAGCTTTAATTCAAAAGGTGCCTACCTACTGATCAACGGAAGTAACGCAACAGTAGTTGACAAAGGCACTGACAAACTGTTTGCAACAGTGTCTAGTCTCGTTACCATCAACTGACAATCCCCAATTCACTTGACTCTGACGAAGACTTGCACTCAGGTTGTCGAAACGTTAGTCAATGTCACCTCAAACAGTCCTTTTCATGACTACCACTGTTTGGTTTATCAACAGTGTTGATAACCTTAGGTAAATTGGCCATCGAAAAGAGATTCGACGGCTGACGTTTCAAGCATTAGCGATTTGCTCTGACGAAGGGCTAACGCTCGCAACGTCAACACTTAACTCTCTGTACGGTAGCCAATTTATCTTTAGTTATCAACTCTGCTGATAAAGCAAATATTCGTTTCTACTCCCCACCGACGCAGCACCGTGGTTTCTTTTGAAAATAACCTCCTTATCCACTTTTCACGACAACACTTACCCGGATGATCATAATTTACCTACTTTCGACAGCGATAGAGAATAGTGTATATAACGGACCAAGGGGGAAATAGGTGTTCTAGAGAGGTAGCGGCTTATTAGGAGGATTTTCATTGTGTTAATTTACAAATCATTTTTACAGGATGAAAAACGCAAACCTTAATTTTGACAGGCTGCTTCTTCAAAGGTATGACAAATTCTAATTTCATTTTCCCCGGGTCCCAGGCAGGACTACTTCAGTAATAGTTGATTTCCTTTCGTAGACAAACCTTCTTCACTTTAGAAGAATTGCAACGGGAACGAGAAATGTTTATGAGAAAGTTTCAACAGCTTGTTTTGGCATGTGAGTAAGCGTTCAAGTATTTTTCATTATTGCTTCACCACGTATTTATTTCCTTCGTTTATTTTCTTATATCACTCTTTACTTCAGCCACACTGGAGATGATGCTACGAATGTTTAGGTAAGTGCTGTACGTACAACATCCATGCAGCATTCTCACGTCGACTTCCTTTTGCATTGAATTCACTCAGTTAAAGGGACTGTCACCCCCAGGCGCATGCGCGCGTTGATGAGAAGTACTTTGAAATGGTTGGCCCAACTTTTTCAAATACCGTCGAAGAATTCAGGAAGATTTTTCATGTGAATCGCGTTCATCTTCGAAAAGTTATCTGAATTTTTTTTATTTTCAAACGTTCTTTAGTAATTACAGAAGCTGTTGCGATAATCTGAAAAGCAAAACGTCCGCGACTAGTTGTATGCAAATTAGTCTTAACCGGAATCTACTGCGCATGCGCCCCGCTGACTATTTTAAAGCATTTTATGTAATTTTTAAAACACGAGCAGCAGTGTTTTATCGGGATTTGCGCCTCGTGGTTTTAGACCCGATAAAACACGAGCTGCGAGTTTTTTGAACGGCTTCAAAAACATTCCTGGAAAAGCGTGTGTCAAGAAAGTTCATAACAATGATGCGTTTGTGAACGTTGGAAATTAGCATACGAGAAACAACAAACAACAACAATTTATTCTGAGAAAAGACAAATTGCAATATTACATACCCACAATTAGCAAGGGCTATTCGAGGTGGGTAGCATTTACAGTTGTTTGCAAGCTCAAAAGGAACAGAAAAACATTAAACACCGCATACTAATAAGGAGGAGGTTTTATAGGGTTTTAAAACCACTGCACGTGATGTTTTATCGACATTTGATAGGTCAATGGGCTTATGAATTATTAATGACTTTTCGAAATAGCTATCGACTTTTACCACACCTCACTTTTTTATCGCATTTCTGGTTTTTTAGTGCTTTTAAAACATTTAACTGTATTTTTCATTTTCAGCGACATGAAAACTTTCATTGTCCAACAGGGAGATGTGAGTTTCTTTTTTGTTTTTGTTTTTATGAAAGTGGAATATATGAAATCAGAAGTATATAACCCCATGCTTCTGATGAAATTCATCCATTTGAACTGCGGGTGAAAGAATGAATAAGTATGAGCATCGCAATTATGTACGCAACTTATGCAGTTTCGAAAAGAATGAGTGGATTCGAACCCTTGACCTCTGCAATACCGGTAAAGTGCTCTACCAACAGAGCTATTAAGCCTACTGGGAGGTAGTATTTTGTAAATTCGTAATATATACCCGTTGTTTTTATATTTTTGTATTATAATTAAATGGTTGACTGACTGACTGACTGACTGACTGACTGACTGACTGACTGACTGACTGACTGACTGACTGACTGACTGACTGACTGACTGACTGACTGACTGACTGACTGACTGACTGACTGACTGACTGACTGACTGACTGACTGGCTGGCTGGCTGGCTGGCTGGCTGGCTGGCTGGCTGGCTGGCTGTTTGCCTGCCTGCTTGACTGACTGACTGACTGACTGAGTGACTGACTGATATTTGAAGATTTATCACAGTTGAAGTAAGATATTTTGGATTGCTTTTATTTCATAAAAGCTTTTCTTCGACATGGATACTTTCATCGAGTCAAAGCCTTCATGTGATCAAGACTTTTATCGTGAGGTGGGTTCCATTATAGAGCTTTCACAGTTTTTCACACTTAAAGTGTTGTATGAGTTTATTAGATCTGATCTGGAAGATTCAATTCCACAGCTGCTGATGCATATAATTAGCTTGCAGACATGATTCAATGCGTGCAACGTGGACTTTGGACGGTCACTCGTTGTCACTCATTGAAAAGTGGCGCTAACTTTTTAGTTCAAGGACGAAATTCCGTGGTTTTATCATTTAAATGGAAGTTTTTCAACCACTACTTTCCCTGTAGTGCTGTTGGATTTTGATTATGTAATTGTGGCAAACGAGAATTTAAGATTGTTCTTGAATGTTATTTTTGTTGCATTTGGTAAAGAGTTAGTTGTTTAGGGGTTTTCAAATTGTATTAGAGACCTTAAGATCGAGGTTTGGCCATCTTACCGCGAACGCCAAACCGCGGTTTGCGGTTAGCGGTTTCACCTTAGCCGTCTGCCTATATTTGGGACTTAAGATCCACGGGTGCATGATAGACTTGTGAATTATGAGAAATTAGTACAAAAACAATATGGCTGCTGCTCGAAGGTGATATGTGAATTTTGATGTGTTTGTTGGATTTTGATTGATTAATAAGAGCAGAACACCAAATCACTGACCTTCTTGAAATCAGACAAGACTACAAAGATCTGCCGGACGTTATGCAGCTGGATGATAGCAGTTCTGAAGGCTTGTCTTCGAGCGATGAAGATCTCGATTTCTTATTTCTAGTATGCAATACTATGCATTCACATATCATCAGAAATCTGCTTTTATTTTACTTTGTTTATCGTAGTTTAAAAACAGAGTAATCCGGCTGGCAAAACAGTTCCAGCAACAAATAGCCGGCTGCCATGTTTGTTTTCAATTCATTCGTTAGTTCATTTCTATTTTAGCTGAGAAATCGTCTTTCAAAATATGTTTCTATGAAAAAGAACTCGATAATTAATAAGCGAAAGAGTTCTAAAAAATAGTATTTTCTCTCAAACATGGGATTGTGATGTTTTAGGGTGCAAAAAAACTTGCGGTAAATCACTTACCGCTAGAGTGTGGTCTTGCTGTACAAACGTGAACCTCAAACCGCAAACCTGACGGCTAGGCACTGGTCACATGACTTCTTGACGTTCGCGGCTCGCGGGAAGTGCCGAAAAATCTCAATCTTAAGGTCTCTATTGTATTGTATTAGTCCTTTCTAGTTTTGGCATGTCTTTTTAACAAATCGACGACAGTTTTCCATATTATAGACCATAAAATGACGTTATAGAATGTTCAAAATTCAAGTGGAACCACAAACCGAAGACGAGTGGTTTCACTACCAAGTTTTGAACATTTTATGGCTGCATTTTCTGGTCTATAAAATAGACTATAGACCATAGAAAACTGTCGTCGATTTGCTTTCTGCAATAACATGGAAAAAGTACATTGAGGAGCGGAATTGGCTCTATTTTCCGTTGAGAAAGCGCGTGCGTTGCATCTGACGTCATTTTTCATTGTCTGTACTCTTACAGACAGTAGCTATGAGCCAATCAGCGCGCGATAATTTTCACAGATATTGTGGAAATAATACTGACCTGCTCTATGTAATGTTCGTCCACGCCACGTTGTTTCCAAGGTCTGTAAGAGCCATGCGTTCAGCACATTTCTTTATGACCTCATGCACGACCCAGAAAAGACGGACTACTTCACTCTAATGGCTCAAAGAACAAGAATTGCTCCCAAGTAAGTTAATTTGAAACTGTTGCCCTTATTTCAGTGTTAAATTGGCTATGTCACCGTTAAAGTAGCTATTTCTGTAACACAAAAATCCAGGGTTATGTTTTTGCAGTGAGCGGCACTAATTCTGTTTGAATATCGCATTCATCATCGTCTTTCCTTGGTATCAGGGCCTGTAAACAATAGCCCATTTTACAATTGTGTCCTAAGTGACCTGGCCTTGGATTGTAAGCCAGGCTGGGGTGACCTTGCTTTGATACAAACCACACTGCTTTTCATATGTAGATCGTGCTGTTCTTATGCTATCTAGTTTGCATTTACTTATTTACTCATTATAAATAAATTACAACTCGGAAAAAGAAAAAAATCCCGAGTCCGTGACGGGAATCGGGAAACGGGAATCGAACCCATGTTGTTCCAGATATCAGATGGAATGCTCCACTACTGAGCTATGGGACACCCGTGGTTAGCGAGGTCAATCAATCCTTACTCTTTGGTCTAAAGGTCTCTAAAAAGTCGTTTTATTTTTCTACTGTAGGGCAGGACCTTTGAGAAAAAGAAGTTCTTCATCTGTTCCTGTCCCCGTCATTTCGGAGGAGTTTTTCGTGAGTCCACAAGCAGATCTCAGCATCTATGTTCTTCCGCCCTTCCCACTTGAAGGGATTTTCACAGGTAAATAATGAGCACTTTTCATTACTTAGCACACAAGTGCGGAGTGAATGGCAATTGAACGGGACCTAACCAAAAAACCGAAGACAAGGTGATTAGCAGTCGTAAAAGAACTCAATTTTATACAATGGACTTTCGTTTATCTTAACCCTTGCGGTTTAGACTGTGTCAAAGTCCGTTTCCTTTAAAATCGTGATAATTAAGATGCATAATTTTGACTTTAAATTCCTGTGTTAGTATCTATAACAATCTTATGCACCGTCCACAACTATCCGTTTTGGAAATGAATGGAGTTTTTTTTTTTCTTTTTACTCATACACCTTTATTTATTTATGCCAGGGCGATCCAGCCAGAGTCAAAACTCACTCTATTATCAAGAGGAGCGCTAATTACCCTACTCGGTGTGGCCTGCTGGCCACAGGTCTACCAACCAAAACGATTGATAAAAGGAGATTTTCAAAACGCTGCCCAAAGTGAAGTTTATTGGAAACCGTGATTAAACACTTACTGTGGACAGCAAAAACCAGTGATAAAAAGAGTTTTCGAAAATGATGACGTAACAGCATCGATAGAAGTTAACAGAAAGTAATGTTTTCGACCGTTAAATCATTTCGAAAGCGAATAAAAACGCGTGCGTGAAGGCGAAAAAATAATTAATGCGTTTTGGGGCACCTTCATTTTCAAGTATAAACGATCGTTAACGGATACTTTTCGACGAGGCCTCATTTACCCAAGAAGAAAGTATCGACTTACAATTTAAGGAATCAAACAAGTCAGTATCCGAAAGTTAATACAGATAGATTCAAGAACTCTTACGTTAATCGCCTAATTTTTAGATACAATTTAGCTACGTGAGCGTATTTTAATTGTAAATAACTTAGATGTATGTACTTTTTACTCAAATATTGTGACATGAGATATGTATTTTTTATCTTGTGAGGAAATAAAGACTTTTATTATTATTATTATTATTATTATTATTATTATTATTATTATTATTATTATTACTATTATTATTATTATTATTTTATTAGCGCTTAATAAGTTTGTTCTACCTTTTAGGAAGTTTCTACGCGGACTACTTGACATCTCTGAATGAAAAAATTTCAGTAAGTAAAGTTATCAGTTAAAATTGTTCCTCCAGTAACAGTGCTGAGTTTAGAGAGAAACGGTGCCTGGAAGTATCCTGATATGCAGTGAAATGCTACACGAAATAGAGAAAGTGGCTAACAAGAGTGTGATTATCTTTCACTCTTAAAAATGTGGTTTCTGGTGATATGGCATTTTATTATAATTCTTAATCTTGTTGTTGTATTTATTCAGGATCTTATGAACAAGTCTTCCAGTCTTGTTGCCAACTACTTGTACCTGCGCGGAATGTTACGAGCCGCCTGTGGACAGAATATAAAGGTACACACGGGTGAACCAACTCTTGTACTTGAGAAATCATTATTGACGGTTTATATCCAAAATAACGTATTTAATGTTTTGCACTCTTTCATAACTCTGTTTTTCCTTTTTCAACAGGCAGTGGATGATTTCTTTTTGGTTTCGTCCAAAAATGTGCAACTTTTTCCAACCAAGTAAGTAAAGCCAGCCACAACAAACCTTTTAACCCTGTAACCACAATATGACCAGGCATCTTCTCCTCGCTGCTCGCCATATACAGTAAACACCCACATTTAAGAACCTACTGTTTTTAAGGTCAGCCTGAATAAGTCGTCATATGATTATTGATTAACAGCGGGTGGATCGGGTTTTCGAAAAGCTCTGAAATGAACTCCCGATCGCTTACGTTTTCACTTTCCTGGTTCATTGCGCGACAGGTTTTCGAATGAACCAGCTGCCCCAACAAGAACACTTTTAAAATTCACGGTTATTGGAATATTTAACAGTCAAGTGGTTTTCTTGAATGGGTTACTGTTAGTTTTGACATCCATTGTCAGCAGACCTGTGCTTATGACAATAGCTCTTCGACCCAAGACGCGCCATTTTCAAACACAACTGCAACAGGTAGTTTTCAAATTTAAAAGGCAAATGGTTCCTGTTGACCTATTTTGAAAGTTGAAACGGGTTTTGTTTCAGGAAAGACCCATCTTTCATATGCCGTACGTGAAAATTTGAAACGCCGTTTGGATTGTTAAAAAATTTCTTCTGAGAACGGCCCCATACCAAAAATGGCCTATTTTTGTCCATTTTTAAACGCAAAAAGCGAATTCTTATACCCGCTATATCCACTTACTTTTCGGCTTAAGTTGAAGATACAACCTTTCTTCTTCAAAACGCCGCGTGTGAAAGTTAAAGTTCTCACTCCAGGAAATCAGAAAAACCCGTTTTATCAACCCTTGTGGGCTAATTTGGGCCCTTTGTTCTCCTATTCAGACCATTTGACGGTACGCACACATTCGAGTTTGCCGCCTCATCTTATATAACCGACGTGTCTAAAATGACGAATTTCAGCCTGGAGGTTCTCAATCCACTTGTTCTTTAATGCGGGTGTTTGCTGTATTGTTTATAAATGTCAGGACATTTTGTCTTTGTTGATCATTCCCGTTATTCTCATGACCTGTATGTTTGAGTAAAATGATATTGTGAAGAGAATTTCGATACTGGTCAGTGTTGGGGATTAAAGGCGCTAGGGTAAAGCCAAGAAAGCAAACCTTTGTGGCGAGTGAAACCTAGAAGTGTCGGAACGGAGTCATTTTAGGCCTGTTTCAAACGTCGGGCGACTGGATTGGGAACAGCTGACAAGCGCGACAAGGGTACGGCAGCGGTTTCAAACGCCGGGCTTTATCCAGTCGCGCCAAATTCAAAATTCTATAAAAGCGAAACTGTTGCTCAGCAGTATTATACATCCAAAATGGCGGATAGAAATGTAAGTGAGAACCAGACAAGGTTTGCTTTCCTGAGGATTATTTTGGAGGCTAGACGGTGACGATTCCTTATGCAACTAGATTGTCGTCCCTTCGTCTTATCTCCGTTATTCCTGCTAACCTTCTTCTGGCTTCTCCGAATCAGGGTCAATTTCCGTATCGGAGTCGTTCTCTTTTGATACGCAATCTATGTTAGGTGTAGAGTGGTGTGGCACGGACTCTTCTTCACCAGAAAATTCAGAAGAAGACACCGTGTACTTGCTCAGGGAACTTCGCCAATTGTGCTGCCAATTTATTTCATTCTCGTCCTAGAGCTCCACGGTCAGCTAGAGCATGCGCAGTAGCATCAAACCACCAAAACTTTATATTTTCATAATTTATGAGTTGAGTTCAACACGGCATTGACATGACGTTTGACTGAAACATGCCGCCGTGCAACTGCCGTGTAGCACGGCACACGTCCTGGAATTTAATTGTGGTGTCGAACTAACGACAAGTTGCATCACCAAATGTTTGTAGTAGTAGTAAGTGGTAGCAGTAACTTAATTTAATGAGGGTAGAAACACATTACAGTTATAAACGCTGAAGAACTTTGAAACGTCGCGCTACTACTGTACTAACGCCTAATTTAACTCCTGAATTAAGTTTGACACGGCATTAGAGCGACATTTGAAAAAGGCCTTTTAATGCTATGAATGAACTATGGTTTGTTTTGTGTAAAGAAGTTCAATTGATGTGTACTCTTGTGTGATTAAACTTTAGAACTGTGCAGGAAATCATGTGTAAACTGAGCGACGCTGAATTGGCAGAACTGAGAACAAAACAGTTCAGTAGGAAAGCGGAACATTTGCGTCTGCAGGCAATGGTAAGGAAAGCATGAACAAGTTGAGTGGATAAGCTTAACTGTGTGTAATCAAGCTTCTTTTTCAATCACGTGGTCTTATTTGTCTGTTCATGTATAGGTCTTTTACCGGTTACAAAAACATTTTTGTTTAATAAACAATTTTTCCATCTCTCTCTCAGGAAAAGGTGGATTTCAGGCGAGATAGGTGAGCTTAAAGAAGTAGAAGTAGAAGTAAACTCCAGAATTATTCATTAGTAATCTGTGACTTTATAAATAAAATAAGTCAAGTATAGAATTGAGGAATGGCGAGAGGGGCCGTTCTCCCTCCACTCACCCCAGTCCTCCAATTTTTCGCCAATTTTCAGCAAATTTGTGTTCTTGTTTGTTCCCGTTGTTAAGTCCTTCTTGACAATTTAATTTTTGGTTGTTTCTTTGTTAACAAATGAGAGTGAAGAATGATCACTTCTGTTTTGGTAGTAAACTGAAAACCGCGCTTGAAACGTAGTCTAAATCTCATGACGTTTGAATTGAGAACTCGGTAATGTTTATCATGAATACGCTGAGGTAGCGGCTGTGCTCTCTTTCAACAGAAAAGAAGTGGTTACGTCAGCAATCCCGTCTACTCGTTTAGGTGAGACTCTCTTAATTTAATTAATAAAATTAGGGCTGCGTTCAATTCACCTTACTCTGGAATTAGAAGAAACAGAATCTTCATTTGCTCATTTTGGGCAATTAGGTTGTAACATTGATCGTGCAGAGCAATTAAGGTCCACGAAATATTACGCTTTGGTTAAAATGTTTCTTTCATTTGGTTGTTAGTACGTTTAGAGTTTGTGAAGCACGTCAGCCGGCTACAGATCGCCAACAGCCAGGACGCGGGAGAAAGGCTATTCCAAGCATTGACAACGAATTCTAAAATGGAAGGTAAACTGTATACTATACAAGAGTCTTGATGAGATGATGTGTTATTCAGTCCGTGACATCGGCATGGTTTGAAAAAAGAAATCCGAGTTCTCCTGTCAGGAGTCAAACCTATGATTTTCCGATTACTAGTTCGGATTCTGTTAACCGCTGAGTGAAGGAAACTCGTGGGAGCTAAGAACCGTAAACTGATTTTCTTCTCTTTTCTTTTCTGTTCCTTTTTTCTCTTCTTTCTTGCATTTTCTTTATTTTCTTCTCGGTATTCCCTTTTAGTACTTTTTCCCAAACTTTCTTTTTCTGTTCTACCATATTCACTTTGCAAAGGTGAAAGCTTAAAAGGTGACCAGTGTTCAATTAGTATGGAGAACTGATCGAAAATTCTTTTCCTTTTTAGAGGTCGATCCTGAAACATTTGCTACATTTTATGAAGCTTTCACAGAGGTAACAGCAAAAAAAACTTTCACAAGTACCCACCTTCTACATGCACACCAGGTTTTACGCACAAGTTAGCGAACCACAATGAAAACGCTTGCACTAGCATATAATGTCCTTGTTTGATAATGGCTTCTTATTCAAAGCTAAGCACTATTGCCTAGCTTCCTACGCAGACGTTCTTTGGCTTGTCACGTCACGCACAACACGTCACGCACGAGGAGTGCGTGACGTGACGAGTCAAAGAGCGTCTGCTTAGGAGGCTAACTATTACCGTGAGTTATTCTAATTTTCAACAGAGACTCGATTTCTCAAATTCTCGTGGAAGATACCGCTGAGAGGCGCATAAACCATTTTCGTTGTGTTATCACGTGCACAATAAGACACATTTGATTTATCCTACTGCACTCAGATGTCACTTCATACTGTCCGATCCCTTGACATTGATAGCTTTTGAGGCTTAATTTTTTTTATTTCCACCCTTAGGCTAGCTTCAAAGCCAGAAGTGTTTCACTGCGCAACGTTCTCTTAGGAGAAAATGAGGTCAGCATGATTATTCCTAGTTGTGTTGCATTTCTTCCTCAAGGGAGGAAAGTAATTTTTTATACTGCGATGGGATATGCGGGAGGTGCCCCTGACTCAAACAACGAGGGTTTTTTTAAAAAAAATTGCTACAGTGGAACCCCGATTTTACGATAGTCGATCTAACGATATTCCCGATTTAACGATCAACATTCTGTGTCCCGGCAAAAATTATTTATAAATCCGGAGTTCGTTTACAACGATATCCCGATTTAACGATATGATTTTGCTGTCCCCTTGCCATATCGTAAAATCGAGGTTCCACTGTAGTACGATGACAATGGCTGTGCTTGATAGCCTGCTTCAGTTTCGATGATCTCGTCATTGAACGATGTTGAGCCCCTTTACCACTTGATATATAAGCTTCTATACATTTTACTCAGTTTCTCTTTTCTCGTTGATAGAGAACAAACAGGCAATTTACACTTGTATGGAATTGTGACGTCATATCTACAGACAGTGGGATTCATGTGTATAGATGTGACGTCATATTTTCACGGTCACTCAAAGTTTGTGTTATCCGTCTTATTCACTTTGTTGCTTATGATAATCATCATCATCATCAAATTGATTTGGCTGAGAGCATTGTCTTAATTTTTCCTCATCAGTATGTCCTTAAGGTCTCGCAGCTGATAAAGACGAACCGAGGAATGGGTTTCCTCGTTCTCACAATTAACAGGTAAGTTGTAACTTACATTATTCAAATATGACATTCAAATGAAAACCGTTGAGCAGTACTTTCATGCAGTGCTGTGTTTGTCTCGGTGTTTTGAAAATAAAATCTGGCATTGTCATTTGTTGTTGTTGGGTTGTTGTTGTTGTTGAGGCTTTGCACCTTTGTATTTAATGGCTTCATTAATCCACTCTTTGTTTGTTTTACCTGGAGTCACTCAAACGTCACTCAACTTAATGATGGCTAATCCTCCCTCTGAAGCGTGTGTCTTCTTTGTTACCCAGGTTACTGTTCATGGAAAACGGAACGCAAGATTGCAATACTGTCGTCAAAATTGAGGATATCAAGGACGTGGAAGCCATCACTTACTCTAATACAATGTTTACCCGTGGGAATACAGCTATTAAAATAACCAGCAACTGTAAGATAATATTATATATATTTGTATCCTTGGAATTGAACTGGAACTAACTTGCACACGAGACTTAATCGGGGAAATCCTTTCACGTGCAAATATTTTTTGATATATTCCCCCGCAATAGCTTCCATTTCAAGCTACAAGTAATTGTAAAAAGAGTTTAAATACTTTCTGATTGCGGGTACATTTTATCGTTTAGCAAAATGGTGAACGAAGAATTAGCGTTATTGCTAAAGTAATTGGTCATTAAAAGAGCGCTTTCATAGTATGAAGCTGGAATGTCCAAAACGGAAAACAAGAGACGTCTGCGATGTTTGTTAGAGCTGAATTACTAATGAGTGTGCTTGACGACGTTTGCCTGTTTGGGTCCACACAATCACTAGACCCGGCCCCACCCGTCATGTCAAAAGAGCATGGTAGAACTCGCCACTCCGACAGAAAGTAATAAGTTCTCAATATGCTTATTTAAAGTCTTACAATCATACGGATAGAACTAAAGGAACTGACCTTGGAAGGAACGGTGTCGTGTCATTGACACATCACTGTCACTGTCACCGTTTTAACCGTCTTTCAGGTCAACCCTCGATGCCATTTGTAGCTTCGGTGAAGGAAGAGACGGACTTCTGGCGCAATTGTCTGCTGGAAATGAAAGTCGGATACAAGATGGCTTATGGTAGGAAGAAATCAATTCTCAATCTCAATAACAGTCCATAAATCAAAGCCAGATAAAATCACGCACCGTGATACCAGATTTCCATCAACTATGATCCAAATGCATGAGTACTTTGGCATTGGTGTTTTATAGTCTGGTTGGTTTACCTTCTTCCAGGCTGGAAAGACCCGGCGATAATTGGACACGCTGCTCAGAACGTGATAATGGCAGATGCTCTAAGACAAAGGTAAATCAACTTTGCTTAGGACAAAAAGAATGATGCTTTTTGACGGAGGTTTTCACTGTTACTGTGGAGCAGTGTTGGGCTTTGAGTGGATGTTCTGTGTACGAACACTTTGTTGTTTTATGAACTGTTCATACGTTGCACACATTGTTTTGAGTGCGTCGTAACCAGTATTTTTCCTTTCTGGTCTTATTTTAACCCCTTTTCGTATTATATTATTACTTTGAAATATCCGTCATTCTCGCGGTACTTGAAAAAACTGGATAATCCTGCAAACAACAAACATGTATTTAAATTCACAAGAATCGAAAATTTGGCCACATATTAGTTCGCTGACTGAACTGTTTTTCTCTGTTCTTCTTTTTTACAGTGACTATCCAGACCAAACTGTATCGGTAAGTCTATAAGTTGAGAGGCAAACTTCGTAGTTACAACAGAGGTCCTGGACACTGATTGAGCACGAGCATGAACATTAATTTGTACACGTATCACACTATGACGGAAACGTTTTTAATTGGTCAGTTGGCCATAGGAGACATAACACAACCCCTATTGGGTTTTATGCTCAAGAAACGGTGCACAAGAAGTTCAACTATCGAGTTAAATAACAAGTCCCCATTTATTTTTTTATTTATTTATTTTTTTTTTTTTTTACAATAGTATACCATCACATTTATAACATGTACCATCACATTTTTTTTTACCATCACATTGTGCAATAATGAAACTATTTGGCCTTTTTTCGGTTTATATTTGCGGCTAAGCATGTTTTCATTATTATGAACAAAGTTGAAACATAAGCAAGCGAAAATTAAAGTTAATAGCCGACGTTTCGGCGTCATCGTCATTCACAAGGCAAAGTGGATAAATTAATGCGAAGATTTGATTTCTATACTCTACAGTCTCTACAAATTAGCATATTAACAATTAATGGATCACAAGTTCTTCAAGTGAATACCTTTGCGCGAATCGAGTCTGTTTGCACGTTTAGGGATGGTTTAAGTTTTCTCATGAAAAGCATCTCCGTGAATGGTGTCACGATGACGCCGAAACGTCGGCTATTAACTTTAATTTTCGCTTGCTTATGTTTCAAGAAATCATTATTGATCAAAACTTCATGAGCAAAGTTGATTCAAATAACTTAACAAATCTAAATTGTGTTCTTCTACCTTGCTCCCTAGCGTGTCCTTTACTACAGCACACAAAGTGACTCAGAAAATCAACTGTCTGATGATACCAGAAAGGTAAGAGGAACATGATAATCTCTTTTTGTTGCAGATGAAATTCCACCGATTTTTGGTATAAAATCCTTGCCTCCCCGCCCCCTCCCCTCTCGCCGTCCCAACCACACATGCCCATTATTAAAGATGGTCATCATGACGAATTTTGTTTTTCCTTTGTTATGAAACTAATTGTTTCCTTTCAATAGTCGCTCGTAAAGAGGCTAAGTCCCTCACCTCAAGACATGGAGAAAACGACAGTGGAAGCCCTGCTTTACCTTCCTGGGAGTAAGTTGATGATGGAACATTATTGAATTCAGCCATGCTTTGGCCTATAATATTTGATACAGTTTTATTAACAGGTCAACATTTTAGTCTCTACTATTCATTGTGTATTTCATGAGCAGTAAAATGTCATTTTTGTTAGACGCTATACTTGACTTCACTTATACTGTAAAGCTCTTTCGAATTCTCGTGGATGTTTGTGTAGATTAGTTTTCCACGGCTTCAATAAAATTGGCATTAGATGACGTAAGAGTTGATCAGAGCTCATAATCTCACTGTCACGTACATTGTACTTGCATACAAACGAAAAGTTAGTTGGCTGCACGTTCGCAAAAAATCTTAGAGGCGATGCATGAACAGCTAGCGACGTGAACGTACTGAAAACGTTGAAAGTTCTTCAACTTTTTACATTTACGTTTCAAACCCCAACTGCTGTTTTTGCCAACCACCACACACACCGTCTCCAGTTTTAGTAGTGTAAAGGTACGTCCATATGAAGGTCAAATTTACATGACAGTAGAAATCTACCTTTTGACCGAAAACTATAATCTTAGATAGCGCGTGATATGGCGTGGCATGACATGACATGACCCGCACTGAGAGGGAGAAAGCTTGCACCCTCGTTAACTCTCGGCGTAGCTTGTGTATTAGTTCACTCCCATATTATATGACATATGATACGTTTTGTTTTATCAACCTAGTTGATAAGGTAAAGGCCCTCGCCAGAGCGTATCTTGAAGAAGGGCCAATTTACCTTATAAACTCAGTTGATAAAACAAAACATTCGTTTTCAGTCTCCACCAACACAGCACCACCAGTTTCTTTCTATCGCCCTTAAATCGCAAGACATATATTGTTTTGTCAAGTTTCTTCTTGGTCTTCTTTGATCTCCAGGCAAGCTATGGAAGATCATTCAGTAATCTTGCTGAAGGGTCTTGTTGTCAAACAAAATCAATATGATGTCAGTTCTTCTCCCAGATATAACCTCGTTAAACTATACCTGTAACATATTCAAGAGAGGCATTTTGTAACTGCTTGTGTTGTATTTTTTTCAGCAAAGGACAGCGGTCCAAAAGTGTGGTGTGCTATGGTAGGTGGTGAAACTTTATGCGTGCCCTGCACAGTATAAATTATTTGTAGAAATACGCGCGCTATGATTTGGTCGAATCGAGTTCATTGAAAGAAATAAAAATCCTGTTCCTCGTGCACTATTGAGTTATATGTTCTTAAAAATTCCCCGGTGCTTATATACCTCAGGAATGCATTCGGCGCGTTTTTTATTCATTGAATATAAATTAATTAATTGTCTTGTTATTATATGGCTAAATTGTATCCAAGTTAACATTCAGTGAAGTTGTAAAAAAAGATGTATGGCTGAATTGGCCTATTATGCAGAGAAGCAATCCGCCGTACGGAAAAAGATGGCCGCTGTACATTTTACCACAATATACAGTGGAACCCGTTAATACGACCACCTTCGGCCCGTGAAAATATGGTCGTAATAACAGGGTGGTCGGATTAACGAGGTTGTAAAACTAAGGAAATGACTGTACTTTCATTTCGTTCGCCTTACGAGGTAGTCGTAAGGCTGGGTTCCACTCTACTGAGAACCTTAAAGAGCCAATAGGCACATAGAAAGTCATATTTTTTTGCGAAATTCGTCCCTGTACTAACAACGTTGTATATGCTTGGTTTGAAGTTTGTAGAAGTTTTCTGTGCGTTTTTATGACCGTTCTGGGGATTTCGTACGCTAAGAATTATGGGTAAATGTACCAGTCGCCATCTTTTTCGGTACGATGGATTCTGATTGGTTGTCTTAGCCGTACCCTAACATGGTTGTTTTGTTCCAGGGTTCCTCACAGTCTGGTGTTATTGTCGTGATTGATGCTGTCGCCTGGGAATATGAGACACAGATGAGACATGCTAAGGAACTGGCGGTAAGTACTGCAGTAGGTGGGAATCTTGTGGAGGCAATTGAGTCAGGGATCGACTCACTGATTTTCCTCATCCGGTGAGACATTGGTATAACATTTGGATCGTTTTCAATCCATGCACTAAGTTTGTGAGTGACAAAGAAAAATCAATTGCTCCCCTTGGGTGTGTTGCGTATCTCCACACGGAAGCTTCACATTTAACTGCCAGTTACATAGTATGATTACATGATCAGATAACGGTGAACAGGGAAGTGAAATGGTTTAACCTCTAACTCACTTGGAAGAGTTATGCTAGATGCACATTCTTCCCCACTCTGCATTACCACCCTCTGCTGCTTGGAAAAGTGGGCGGTTTTCAGGGAACTAGGGTTTTTGGGAGGTAATTTTGGCCTACCGTTGTGCCTTCCTCAAAAGAGCGCTGTCACGGAGAATTCTGCGGTACTTTACTCAAACCTGCTAAAACATTTGACAAAGAACCCGGGTTTTTTTCTAACATGAAATTGTTCTTATGGGAATGAGAGGAAAATACTAGGTGATATCTCCAAGGAAGCTAAAGAACTAACATAAGAAATAGGTGACATTGTCCCTTGAATGTACAACTGGACTTGTCCACTGCGCTCCAACATAACTTGAACCATGTCCCACCGCCACAAGGGTGTATTGTATAGCCGCTCAGTGGTCTATTTCCACAGCTATTACGTCTGGGATATTTCGATGGCTGAAACTGTAACTTTATAAGAGAACAGCGTAAAACTATTATACTCGAACAGGACCTATCAAACCACAAAATAGGTCTTTGCCTGGCGTCTTCGATAACCCCCCTACCCCCTACCCCAGACAAGGTTGGTCCCCTTCGAAGTTCTTGTGACCAGTTCCCTAACTGCTGTTCATGTAGGGAGGCTTTTTCCATTCTGTGTACATTGTTGTGGAAGCTACATCGATTAATCTCAATTTTTTAAAAGCGTTCTGGGTTCATGTCTCCAGACCCCTGTACAAGTGAGAAGTAGCGTTTGGCACTCGCCAAAAACCATACACTTCCATGGACGGAATTCCTCAGAAATTGGATCGGCATTCCAAAATACTAAGGTACATCCCAGTGCACAGTCTCAGTTGCATTTGGGCTCATGGCTTCTGTTTGTCTGAAGCAACACATCCACAACCCACAAAACAATCTTCAGTATGCGATAAGATATGAAATTGGTCACCCATCTTTGTGCTTAAGCCACTCATTGTCTGTTTATTTTCCTTTAGAGTTGCTTGTTGGCAGTTGGACAGAACCAAGTCTGGGCGGGCTCCCTAGATAACACCATCTACGTTATAAACACGCACACTGGAAAAGGTGAGACAATAGGCCATTTCGAGTTGCCTTGAACCTCATTTTGAAAGCGAGGTTAAGCGCAAAGTTTTCATTATAAAAATTAGTTTTCATTCATATGCAAAAAAGACTAATTTTCGTATGGAAAGCTTTCCACTTTTTTAATAGCCGCGCTTTCATAATGAGGTTCACAGTAACTCGGAAATGGCCTATTGCCATTACAATTTGTGTAAGAGGTGAGTGTGGCTTATGCTTGCCTTCGTTTCAGGCAACAACTGGTCGCTATAGCGCAAAAATGTAATTTGTAAGAGGCCAACTATGGATCAAATAAAATTACCCATGTAAAAACCCTTCGATGACGTTTAGTCGTATCTAGCAAGACTAGACAAAACAAAACTTTCGCCAAACATTGTCTGTGTAGATACTTATCAGACTTAATTCAGTGTCTTTTTCTCTGATGAGTACTTAAATTCAGGTTTAAAGATTGGGAGATTCACTTATCTAATCGTGGGAACTGAGCAAAGAGGGCCACAAGAAAGTATTGTTGAATAGATTTTACTATACTTTTAGTGTAGGAGCGACATCTTCTTCGAGTTAGTAAATAGAGTTTTTGCTCACGTTTGTTCTATTCTGTTAATTTCGATTTCCACACTTTAGCCGATCAACAGTTGTCAGCTCACAGGGAATCCCTGTCACACATGATAGAAACCCAAGATAAACATAGGTAAGTACATTCTTATGTTTCGTTGTTCACCACTTTATTGATTGGTTTAAATTCACCACATGACGTGATCGTGTTCTTCCACGAAAAGATGCTATCGAGCGATAGTGCAATTTCTCCTTTGTGGTGTCTATTACTAGCACCTTGGCACAAACTTTTAACACCGTTACGCGTGTTTGCAAATCTTCACTAAGTTGCCTGTCAAATTAACACGTTTGTGTTTATGGTGCAGCCTGTACACCCCCCCCCCCCCCCCCCCCGCCCCGAAATGATCTCAACCCTGAAATAATGCCCACAATGGCACGGATTAGTTGCTTCTTAATTGCCACAATGTGTTGTTGCTGGCGCTGGTTGAGGGTAAACACTTCCAATTTGACAAACTTAACTTTACGCAGGAACTCCACCGTGTGGAGCGCCAGTTCGAATGGACAGATCGTAGGTTGGGATCCTGAGACCCTCACACCTAAAAAGGAGGTAAGACAAGTCCCTTAAAATATATTCTCCATTGTATGACGAGAGTGCATTACTTTGGACCGTGTTTATTTGTGCTTGTGCGTTGAGGTTATGCCTGCGTTATCTTAATTTACAAGGGGAAAGCGACGACGCTTTCACGTGCACAAGCAAAGAAGGGGAAGAGCTGTTTTTCGTGTGCTTACGTTACTACTTGCCCTTATGTTCTGTCTCAGTCGGTTTCGCTGTACCTCTCTTGTGCTTATACTTGCGTAGTATTTTGTAAACTCGTTCATTCATTCGTTCGTTCGTTCATTCTCAAGCCGCCGTTACACGTTGAAACGTTTAGCTGAAACTTGTGTGCAACAGCAAACGAGACCAGTTTCACGAAGTGGTGTTACACGGTGAAACTCTTGTTTTTTCACCACTGCGACCATTGCGAGCCGTTGCAGAAGTAGAGAGCGGTTCTACTTTTCGTGAAACTTGTCTCGCAACGGAAGTTCGAAAAAGTTTACGAAACCGACCATGTTACACGGCGCAACGCCTGCTGAAACTTGTTTCGCAGCGCCGTTGCACACAAGTTTCAGCTAAAAGTTTCAACGTGTAACGGGGGCTTTCTTCACCGAGACTTTTCAAAGGCTAGCCTTATCTTTCTCTGGGGGTGAATAAGCCGAATATCTTCCGAGTTGTTACATCGATGATGGACTTCACAAACTCTGTGTACTATTTTGTTGCCTGTAATGCAGGGTGAGAAAAGGTTACGCTCTCTTTCTTTTATTAGTGACAATCTGCATTATTTTCTTATCACAGCTTCAGGTCCAACTAGGGAAAAGAGACGAAAAAACTCTGTACTGGTTTTGTGCTGTTGGAGAGACGTTCTGGTGTGGTAAGTGTCACAAATGTATGAATGCGAGTATGACATCGTAGTTGTTACTGGCAAAGCCCTCATCTCTGGTTATCACACCACAATCGTAATCGGTGTGTACCGTCTGATAACAATCTTAGGCCAGAAGGATCTGACACCGGCAGTGCAAAGCAAAGCTGAGTTAGCCAGACGCCACTGTTTGTGAAAATGTCGCATCTAAATGCGTTGTTTGTAGTGGCAGTGCACCTAACTACACCGAGCTAGTTTTCATTCAAATAACGACAAACATTTAATTCAGACTAAATACAACAGATTTAAACCACAGGTTTCTGTATACCCAGTTAAACTTTCCTGTACACAAAGATCGAAACTCCGTTACTGGTGTAAACCCTTCACTATGATCTGTTCTGCACTTTTGAGAATCATGAAGATCGTAATAACGTCTTCTCTCTTATTTCTACAGCAACAAGGTCTTCCGTGTACGTGATTAATTATGCGGGAGGCAATGAGGCCACCAAAGTTTTGACTCCTAAAAAAGATCAGCCGATGAGCATTGACTGTATGTGTGCAGTGTCTGACACTCGGGTGAGTGGGTCTCTAAAATGTTGGAAATGACTGCTCAACAGTGTTTATTTGAATGATAGGATTTGATGCACAGACTACGAGCAGACCGTTATTTTTCTTAGGGTATTAAAACAGCAAAATCCTGCACCCCTCGAGGAGACTTTCGCTCCTAGTCTTAGCGGACTGCTTGTTGTCTATAAAGTTGGCAGGTGTTAATAAACAATACAGCAGGAGAATTCAGCAAGAATGCAGAGATGTTTTCGCGCAGTTTGTGACTCAAAAAACAACATTTATTCCAATTCCAATTACATCTGGATAAATAAGTATGAATATATGAAATATATATTGAACTGCGGATGAAAGGTTAAATAGAAGAAAGATCCTCACAGTTAGTGCGTAACTTAAGCAGTTGAGAAAAGAAAGCCTGAAAAAAAATTCAGGCTTGAACGGGATTCGAAGCCATGACGATGATGCGATGCCGGTGCAGTGCTCTACCAACTGAGCTATCAACCTAACTGGGAGCTGGTCATATTGTGAGTTCGTAATTTACCCGTGAAGGATGAATAAATAAATATGAATATATGAAACATCATGTATTGAACTGCGGATGAAAGATTAAATGGAAGAAAGGACCTCGGAGTTAGTACGCAACTTAAGCAGTTGCGAAAAGTAAGCGTGAAAAATAAACAGTTCAAGCCTGAATTTTTTAGGCTTTCTTTTCGCAACTACTTAAGTTGCGTACTAACTACGAGGATCTTTCTTCTATTTAATACATCTGGATAGTGTCCCCAATTACCACTCCAAAACTCGAGGCAAAAGTTGCTTTAGTTCACACGAATTAAAATCGCGCTTGAAAGTGCCATTCTTAATTCGCCAGTGTGAACCGCGTCAGTTAGGTCCGTGTGATCAGTCTAGACAAATTGTTGTACTGTATTTTTAAACTGTGAATACTTCATTGTCTCCATCAGGTGTGGACTGGTTGTGACAGGTGTGCTCTCATCGTCATTTGGAACACCGATACCTTTGACAATGAACATCGTACCCTTTGCAAGTGCAAAGATTGTGCGCTGTGCAGATGCGGTGGCTTTACCAAGATGATCCGGGTTGATCAACAGGTAAAGTTCTGTTAGGTGCCTTAGTGCTTTGGAGAAACGTCAATCTGGAGTTAAAGTTTTGAGGTGTCTCATACCCACTTTCACTGTACACTCAAACCACGGTTACACTAGTGGTTTGTAACCTGCACGGGCGATACGAATTGTCGAAAAATTCGATTCGCCAGAGCGCGGTTAAAATAGCACGTGTAACCACCTTGCGCAAGCTATGCGAAAACGCAATATTTTGTCGCAAAAGATTTTGCTGCGACTATTTTTCTGCGACGTTGTAGTTGTCGCGTCGCCTGTGCGCGAAAGGCTATGTGTGATTTCTAATGCGCGCCGGCGATGAGTTTTCCAAACCAAAAAGGTAAATTGACCCCCGTCAAGATTTTCGAGTGCTGACGTCTCGAGTGTAAGCCTTCGTACTTCTGGGGAGTGCTAATCCTCGAAACGTCAGCATTCGGAACTCTTTACGGTGGCCAATTTACATTTAGTTATCAACTCTGTTGATAAACCAAACATTCGTTTCTACTTCCCACCGACGCAACATAGCAGTTTCTAACTAACCCCTTCATCCGTTTAAAAAAATAAATAGGTTTGTGAGAACGCCTTCACACTGAAATCGCCTCTCCCATAAAAGCAAAAAATCGTTCTTTTAGCCTCGGCTTTATAGCATGAGAGACCATACATGGGAAGGATGTTTCGTACTGAGGTGGAACAGGGCTCGGCGGAGTGGGTACAGTGTATCCTTTCTAACTGAGGTGCCGACATACAGACCGACCAATTGAGCCGATTTTTTCTTCCTTATTCTTTATTTGATCATTACTTTGCAGGTGTGGGTTGGAAGCAAAATTGGCACCATCTATGTCATGAATTCTAAAACAGCGAAAGTGGACATGGTAATATCCAGATACTATCTAGCTTAACATGGGATCATTGCCCTCCGAAAACGAGGAAGTTTTGTTCAACGTACTGTTGCAATTCAATCTTCGCTAACCATGAGTCTTTTAACCTTCTTTGATGTGGCATATTTATGCACCTTTGTCTTGGATTCACGACAGATATCAACGAAATTGACCTATCATGCGTGGTCAAAGGTCTCGTTTCTTCGTTTGTCATTTTGAGTTTTTGTCTCGGGCCGTTTGTTTGTTTGTTCGTTAAAAGTAAACCGACGGAGGTTTTCATCTTGCTTGTCAAAAATATTTTTAAACGCGAATGGTTAAATTAAATAACTGACTTTATTTAAGTGTCGAAGTCCTTAGCACTATTGTGCTAATTGGGGACACTATGAATCAGTGAAATAAATATACAAATTGAACACAACGTATGCTGTAAATCCCAACTGGTGGGAGGCAAACCAGTTGGGTATTTACAAAGCGTGATTAACTGAAATCTAAGTCAAAACTGAGGGACAAGAATCCTTTGGCAGAGTCTTTATTGATTAGCAATTAAACTGGAATTAAAGTTCTCACTAATCCTGAATTAGTTTAATAGGGCTTTGAACAACTTCTTTTCTTTTATTTACTTTTATTTGTGCTTTTTTTTTTTTCAATATACATGGTTGATTCTTACAATCTTGTAGTGGTGAGATATAGAATTAAATTAATTATTAGTTAAAATAATGTGCAAGCAAGGAAGCTAAATGAACCATTTGGTTATCTTGTTAGCTCCCAAGTACAAAGAGTAATGGGACGTGGGGAAAGATAAGCAGCTCTCTCTTCTTTGCCTCCTTCTCTTAGAGTAAGCTCTTACAGTTCCTTGAAAACTCACCTTTTCATTTCAGGAGTTGAGTCTACACGAGGACCGTATACGTGCCATGTGCATAACAGACTACGGACTGATTGTTACGGGACCCGGGTCGCGGGACGGGAGAATTGCCGTGTGGAAATCGTACCTCGCTGTGGACTATCTTGGCCAGAAAGTGGCAACAGAAGTAAAACAGGATGATACTAGCATTTGTGAGGAAGATGGCTTCGAAGTGGTTTGGAAGAAAGAAAAAGTGCAGTTCGATATGGATCGGAACGAAATCTGTTTCATCAAAGGTGCTTCGAATTAACAGTTTTCACTAAAGCCTGGTTCCCACTTAGAAAAACACAAGGACTCGCTAACAAAGCCTTGAGCACATGCAAACAGTGATATGGATACAACTTAAACTTCTTGTGTCGTTTTCTTCATTCTTGTGCTTGTTTCACTGGGGTTCCCACAAAAGGATCTTTATTTCGTTTATGTTTTTGTTCATTTCCGTCGGTTCTCACGTGATTTTACTTGACTTCGTGATTTTTTGTCTTATCGGACAAGTGGGAGTCAAGCTTAAGTTTTGCCCATCCTAAGTGGAGACAAATCTAAAATATTGGGGATTGTGGTAACAAAACGGCTGGTCCGTTTAAAAGGGGGTTTAAAATTAGCCAATTATCAGGAAACGTTCCCTTTACATTCCCCAGCTGAACTTAATTTTTTACCGCGAACATTTCTGAGTAAAACGGAGTTCTGCCTTAATTTCCAGGATGAAGGCCGTTGTAAATTTAAATACCGATTTTAATTTTTTTTTTTTTAGGAAGCATGATTTCGCAAAGACATTAAAAAAAATAGATTTAGTTTGAACAGAGTACTGTTTACTATACGTCATATATATTCAGAAGTCTAATTATATTTAAATGTTGTGATTTGATTAATTGTGAAGAGCTCTTAGGTCACAAGAATTTTTTGCGATTCTGTTTATCCAGTGGACATTATGAATTGCCTCTCGCAAGAGTTTTTTCTCACGATTCATTTCTATAATTTCCCGAATTCTTTTATTTAAAAGTTTGCATAAGTGTGAATAGCTAAAACAAAACACCCGTTTCCCTCGGAGTACATGGGACATTATTTGAACGCCTCCTATGATATTTTTGTTGAAAGCATAAACATTTTACACGGTTTTTATAAGCCTTCATTTCCCAGAGGATTCTAGTCAATACGAAAACGATACAAATATAAATAAAAAATTTCATGCTGTTAAAGGAATAATTTAGGAGGTACATTGTTGCGTGAACAAAAGGCTGTAATTTGTCGAAATAACCGTCGGGTTCCAGGGACTCTTCTCACAAACTCCCGAAGAGTTTACGGGCCTAAGAACTATTTTTTTAATCCGTTTTTCGTCGATTGGTGGTGGCGTTTAGTGCAAATTTGCAACGGTGTAGCTTTGAGGGACTATGTCAGCTGGGGCACATGCGCAGTAGAGTCCGGTTGAGACTAATTTGCATACAACTCGTCGGGGGGCGGATTTTTGCTTTCCCGTCATTGCAATTAAAAGCTTTCAAAAAATATCGCAACAGAAAGCTTCTATAATTACTAAAGAATGTTTGTAAATAAAACATTCAGCTAACTTTCCTAAGATTTACGCGATTTAAACAGATGAAAACAGCTTCCTGAACTCTCCGACGGTATTTGAAAAGTTGGGCCAACGATTTCAAAGTGCTTTTCTTCAACGCGCGCATGCGCCTGGGGTGACAGTCCCTTTTTAAAGAAAGTAAAAATCGAATATCTGGTTATTACATTGTTCGTGTAAAGTAGTACTTAGAGCCTGGGGCGTTTTCGAGAGTTTTTAGAGAAGCACACAAGTTGATTAGATATTCGAGATGGAAACGATACAAGTACAAATATAATTTGATGTAATTAACGATGCAATTTATATAGCTACATTTTTATTGTAAAGGTCGAAGCCTTTTTGACTAAGCCGTCAGATTCCAGACATTGTTGGAAACGAAAATGTTAAAAATACAAATAACAATTTAATGCAGTTACAGGAACAATTTGTATAGCCAATTTTCATTGTAAAGGCCGTTAGTCGCTTCAGGTATTGGAAAAAAAACTTCTGCTCTGTCGAGCTGCTTTAAACAGTTTTGATAACGTGAAAATAAATGTTTGTTGTTTTCAGAGCCTTAGAAATGATATGAGCTTTCTAAGCCTTTTCCCACAATGTCCGTGAGAGTTAATCATGGCTAATACAAAACCGAATGAAAGCGATATTCACACTTAATAAATAGACCAATTTCGATACATTAAGGTTGCGTGCGATTGATCGTATTCCGGAACAGGAATAAGAGGAATAGTTGTTAAATTTCTCTTCTTGAGTAATTTGAAAAGCCATTTCTGTAAATATTTAGTGACACATGATAATTTAAGAACCATTTCGTACTCCAGTAACTCCTAAAACCTCTTATGAGGGATTTCTTGCCATCGTTGTATGTATTCCTATTCCGGAATAGGGTCAATCGAACGCACCCTAAAATTCTAGCTTGGCTACGAGGCTTATGGGAATAAAACAACAGAAATAACGTTGAAGTTCAGAGTTGAATGATTAATTTCTTTTGCTTTATTCCGGCCTAAGCCTCGTAGCCAAGATAGAAAAATATCGAAGTTGGCCTGTAGAATTTTTCCAAGATGGCGCAAAAAGTCGCGACTTACACGGTGTCTGCGTTTGTACCCTCAGTGCAAAGCGTACTGCCCGCTAGGTTTTCTGGTTCACCAGTACTGCTTGACTTTCAACTGAAAGAAAATTTTCGAATAATTTCCTAACGTGCCATTCTTCAAACATTTCTTCAACAACGAACGAAAGAGATTGGCATGGCTATTAAATATCCAACTTCATTCGCTTCAAAACCACGGAAAAGTGAAATAGAATAACGCCGAAGCAGACCGGGAATCTATCTATTATGTTGAAGCCTTTCACCACTGAGCACGCGCAATTCCATTTCGATTTAAAGTGTTCATTTAGATACGTAATAAACAGCTCGCAAGCGTCATGAAATTAAGGTTAAACTCCGGCACAAATTACATTCTTATAACATACGAGAGCTTGCGTCTTCATTTTAAAAGGAACAAGAATGTCTTTTTCACGGCGCAAATTTGTTGTTAAAAGATGCTCGAGTTCAATTCCATCGGTGAAAGATCACCAACGTCATTCTGATGTGGAACGTCAAAGCGCAACAAACTCGAAAGAAGAAAAACTGAACAACAACGTCCATGATCAACGCTCTAAAAACAGATTTTGTGAAACTCCATTAACTACGGAGATGATACCTCACGAGGAGAAGTTAAACAATCCTCGAAATAGGGAATTGGCTACAGATTCCTGGCAGGCGTACCAAAGTGGGTTACTTTTAGAAGCCACCGGGATTTTATCGGACCACCGTAGCGGGGAGATTTTCGACCACCAGGTGGACGATATGAGTCAACGAATGAAAACGAAAGAACAGTCCAGGGATGATTGTTTTTTCACTAATCCGGTAATGATTAGTGAAAATGTCGATGGAAGACGATCTCGTCAAGGATTCGCGAAAAACAATTATAGCTTCAATGATGAGCACGCGCCGAGGGCAGAAGATAAGCGTTATGAAATTCCTAGTGATAAATTAAACAGTTTCATTTCCTTCAATTATGGCGCAATCCCACGCCCGAAAAGAGGAACCTCAAGGAAAAAATATAGTGGCAATAACCAAGCACGGGCAAACGACATCCATTATATTTTACATGATGACATTTCGCGAGCTGTGAGTCAACCAAGAAGATCACTGTCTGCCGCTAGCTACGACTCCAAACCACGGCCAAAGAAAAATAACTTTTTAACAAACAGCGAGAATGGTGATGCTCTTTCGATGGCAGAGGATATTCGTCTCGTTTTAGGTGACAGTATTCCTGCTCAACAATCAAGAACATCGATAGCATCTGTTGGTGGTACAATACCACGCCCGAAAAAGAAGGATTCGACACGAAAACCAAATTTTACCGACAATATAATGTTATCTAGGGATATAGACCAGATAATAGAAGAAGAGGTTGGGGATTTTGGTTTAACTGAAAAGATGTATGCTAAAAGTCGCGCAGTTCCGCGACCAAAAACAGACTTCTACCAAAAACCGAAGTTTGCGCAAGACAGCAAGTTGAAAAAGGATATTGAATATATTCTAAGCGACAACCTACCAAACGAACAGGCCTCATGCCGTCCAAAGAAGAGTTCACCGAGAAAAATGAATTATGATGATGATGATATCAAAGGAGTCAAGAATATGGACACAATCATTGAGGAAGAGGTCGAAGAATTTGATTCAAGAACCATGACAAGGACGTTCAAATCCAATGCCGGGAGGCATGACAGCGATCTCTTGCTGACAAACAAAATGAACTGTTATTCACAGAAAGCAACTCCATTAAAATATACACCAGTGGTAAGAGATAGAAACAACCTACCCACAAACATGAAGAAGCATGCTTGTGACAATATACTGGATAAGGCCACTAATAAGAGATTGGAAATTCCGCGTTTTGACTTGAACAAAGACAAGATCGAAAAAACTATTTTTAATGACTTCGCTGAGCAAAAAGCAAAGCAGAGTAGTTATGTGACAGTCAATACACCAATTGATAGAAAAAGGGCTGTTACAGCTGGCTCACGTGGTGAAGATTACAAAACGCCTGAAGATTATACTATCGAAGAGTTGGTTGCGGAGTTATTTCCTGAACTATTGGCTGATGTGCTACCTCCTGATGTCCCGTATGTTGAATTCCCGGATGCCAGTGCCCAGCCACTGAATCGCGACAGTGCTTGTTCTGTTACCGATGCAGATGACTTGCGGCCCATGGCAGCTGGGCTGTCTAAAGTGGCGTCAGTACGGCCAAATTCGAGAGACAGTCGCACATGCGCAGAAAAGTGGACTAGTGGGGTCATATATACTGACGAAGAGCTGAAGTTAATGGCGGAAATTGAGAGGGACTACAGCGTCAGAAGGCACTGAGGAAATTGCGTGCATACAAACTACTTTTATTTAGACGTCTTGGGCACTCTAGTATCTGTGATTATGATTAGAGCCAATCCAGAACGCTAGAATGGACTCAGTGATGATTATCTGAAGGAAAGCTATACTTCAGAGTTGTACAATGATGCAATTACACTTTTTAAGAACTTAATCCACTTGTTAAACGCTGAATATCTCCTGACTTCTTTCTTTCTTTTTCTTTCTTTTTTTTTTTTTTTCGCTCTTGTTTTTCGTAGCATAGTCCGCGCCACTCAGTTTAAAAGTGGAATAATGATCATTACCGATACTTCTTTTTTTTGTTGTTGTTACTGACTAAGTAGCAACATCACTATCCTATATGAAAGATAAAATAATTCAATGAAATCATCCTCATCCCATCCATGTCTTGTTACTGAGTAATGTTACACAACACGCGGTCTTCCCATTCCCAAATCGCCCTTCACCTGTTTCCTTGGAGAATTGGCCAGATCCGACTGTCGGTTCCCAAATGATTTTTGCTCCCCACGTCCATAAAACCTTCTTCTTATGAATGGTTGGCCCTCCCTGCTTCCTTCAGAAAGGTGGTTATACTCGCTACTGCTGTTTCCATGATATGACATATTGCCTGAAATGATCATGGTACAGTGGTACTACAGGTCGTTAGCCTGATCAGGGCTGACACCCTACCAAAAGGACCACTGAGAAGACTGGATTTAATCTGCATTTCACCATGATCAACCTTTTCTGCATGGTTTACTTTACCGAGAGTTCCCCGCCTGTTGGCTTAGCTCTTCACTCTAGCGTTGCACGTTGGTCAGCCTCCCGCAGCAAACATGCTTTGTCCCCTTGCGACCAAAAACTAATAAGTGTTCTTTAATATTTCCAACAATGAAACTGCCTAGTGATCTTGTCCCCTGTGATCGTTTTGGTAAGAGGGGATCGACGTGCCGGCTTTCTGCGACCGATTTATAAAGTACATGAACCAAGAAGATGCACACCAAGTTGGTTCAGTAAACTTTACCGATGAGATTTTACAACTCATTTCAACTGAGTGTAACAACAACCACAAGCTTTATTACCAAATTAAAAAGTTGTACTGAAACAAGACATAATATGGTAGTCAAAAGTCTACAAATCCGCCAGAGTCTGTTTAACTAGAATAAAAATAACATCGACAACAACACAAAATTAAAGTTCGATATGTGACTGTTTAACTTTGATGGTAACGCAAAGTTCGATCTGGTCATAAATGTTTCTGTGCAACAGATTTATTTTCAATATTGCGAAGACCCTGGGCGCGAGTTTGTTACCGAGGAAATCGAGGAAATCTGGGACGGGTCTATCCATCCCATGATGCACTATTTTACGAATTGAAAAGTGGCCAAGATGGCGGCATCTCGTCGGTAAGTGATCAAGGGATTTTAGTTTAGTTTTCTGCTATTGCATGGACTAGGACGTGGTAGATTTCCACGCATTAGGTAGATGAGATGTCAGTAGGGTAATGTTTGGTTATGAGTTGATGTAATAGCGTGTGTAATGCACTTATTTAGCCTCACTAAACGGATGGGACGTCGACGTCTATTAACATCTTTAATTTGGAAATTTGAGATATTTTGAGGAAAGATTAGCGTACAGACCCATATATTTAATTATGCATGTACCACTATCTTCCAAAACGGCCAGCGTGAGTAGAGTTTGACTCGGAAATGTACACATAATTAAGCTTACTGTATGGGGCTATGCGGAAATCTTGCCTATTTTGGTCTTGATACTTGATCACGCGCTTTGTCGCTTTTTCAGTTTTGTTCTGTTTTATATTTTTATTGTTTCTACTGGCAGCGTGTTTAATTTTAAACCTACTTGAATATGCCCTTGGTTCAGTTCTACATGTAAGCTCACCTATGAATTCTACGTATGGTTTCTATTAATATCAAATACCTAGCTTTAATATTAGCTCAGTATTGGATTTCACCCTCATTAGGGAACTGTCTTAACAAGTTTGTTTGAAGAGGACCCACATTGTCTTGGGTAGGGGGGTTATCAAAGACACCACCTGCAGCTGTATCTTGTGAACATTACCGACAGAATTTTATTGGCTTGAAAATTTGAGTTGACATAGAAAATTAATGTTCAGCTAGCAAGAGTCAGCATTGCTAGATAAACAAGAAAAGTGATGTTTGAATCTCATTGTCATTTTTTACTGCTGGATGGAGGGGTGGCTATGCAATAAAGACACCATCTTTTGAGGTTGAGGAAGAGGGGTGCAGGCAAGACCTCCCTCAGTCTCTATGTTGTGGTTTGGTGGGTCCTGTTCGAGTATAGTAGTTTTGACCACTTCCCTTACTGATGATCATCTATATGAGCTCCAGCTGTCTGTAAACTTTGAATGAAACCATTGACTAAGGTCTTGCATTCTTCATTTTGCCACCAACAATTCCATGGAAATCATAAGGTCCATCAGTGGCCTGTTGTCCAGGGCCCAGTTGTTCAAAGCTAATCTTGGATTATTTTTTATTTTATTTTATTTATTTTATTCACCACAACATACATTCATAGAAAGTTACAGTGAATAATAATAGTAAAAGAAGAAGTAAGAAGTGGCGAGGAGACCTCAAGAAACCCCCGGGCTTATACTGAAAGGTCTCCTCGGAGATATGTTAGGACTGTAAGACTAGTAGAGACATTGTATTTATTTTTTAACATATGGTGGCAAGACTATAAAGACATAAAAGAGTCGGACGTTTCATACAATTAACTGAGGAAATCAAGAAGCTTTCTTTTTAAGGTGGATAGACTAGGGGAAGACATAATTGATAATGGCAAAGCATTCCATATTTTTGGCCCTCTAAAGAGTATAGTAAATTGCTTGATATTAGTTCAGCAGGAGTGAGGTCGAAAATGAGGTGAGGTTTCAGTATCATAATTATGAATTTGACCACTAGTTGGAAATAAATTTAAAAAGGGGGAGGGCAGCAAACATAAATTTTGCAATATAAAGGGAATTCACTTACAATACATTACAATAATAACAATAAAGATTTTTCAAAAAGATTTCTCTCCCTCAGTTTTGACTTCGACTTTGACTTTTCTTTACCATTGGCTTAACCCTTTGACTCCTGTCGTGTTGCAATGGTTTTCGCATACATTACCTTTTTTCTAGAGCGGATTTACGCGATAAACTGCGCACTAGATAAATAAATATTCTTGGCTTCCAAAATTAACTGCATATTAAACTGGAATGATTAAACAAATGTTTTCCGACGTAAAATAATATGGTTACCGATTAATCATTTGCCGAAAAACACACTTGAACGCAAAAAATTGCTAAAATTCACGGCATGTTGATGAAAACCTTTGGCATATCAAATTTCAACCCGCTTATGCAAATTCCCCTTGATTACGCATCTGTTTCTTCTCAAACGAATATATGAATTGACAAAGACTCAAAAATCAACAAAAAGCTTTTCCAACAAAACTTTTTATTGAAATAAACAATATATTTGCTATTAGAGGCAAAAAACTTTCAGTTTTTTTTGCGTGCGTGCAAACACACATGTAAAATTTGAAGACGCTCCGTGTTTGTACAAAGCTATCACTCGCAGTAAATTCGGGCACGTTTGCGATGAAAATTACAGAAGTTACAGAATTCTGGTTCAAATCATCACTTAAACTATTTGTAAAAAGCAAATCCACATCGGAAATCATCATTTACCGTGTTGTCACCATTGTCCTGGTCTTATAAACTCCGTTTGAAGCCCGCGGTTCGGTTTTAACTTTTGAGGCATATTTCTGTAGCGGCGTGGAAATATAAGAGATCACAACGCGAAACGGCTTTTCGCTGTTTTTTAACGCCTCCAAGTTCTCTTTTTTGACGGTAGATTATTGTTCACGGTTATTCCTTTCCATTGTGAGCTTAAAAATGATGTACTTGCTTTAAAAGATGAAAAAAACATGTCTTGAAACTTCAGGACCGATTCACGCGCGGCACCATTTTGTAATTTTGCTCAGCTCCATGTGGTAGGTTCAGAAGGATCCTTTCCCCTACCCCCTAAAATGCCTTAAAATATGCACAAAAGACAGATTCTGATTGGTTTATCATTCTACTAGCTATTGTGACCTTTTCAGGACGAAAAAAACTCCAGGAGGGGAGGGAGAACGTATCGAGTTTCACGCGCGGAGCATGCGCGAGGGACGGCCGGTTTTGGCCGGTGTAGGAGTCAATGGGTTAAAATTAGATTTTAAAACATTTTTAACAAGCCAGGTGAAAATATCAGTTAACTTTTTATTGTGGATTAACGTTAATCCAGTTGGCTTTCGAACAACCAGGTCCAGGCCACAGTGCCAGTATCAAAATAATGTTACATGCGTGTTACACAAGTAGTGGCTAACTTTGATAAGCATGGTTTTCATACGAGTGAAAATGGTCATATGCAATTACAAAATTATTCACCAAACATTATGCTATCATGTGGAAACAAACTTGTGCAATCACTTGCAATAATTAATCTCTGTGATCCCATGGGTAGGTCAGGGTTCGTACGGGTCGTGGAAAACCTGGAAAGCCATGGAATTTTAGAATTTTGTTTTCTGGGCCTGGAAAGCCATGGAATTTAGGTGTGGGTCATGGAAAGTCATAGAAAATGATGCTTATCAAAAAGTACAAAATAAATTGGGTTTTTTTGCAAAGAAAATAGTAAAAACATACCCAAAATGAAAGATGATTTCCAAGAAAATGGTCAAATTTAGGTCATGGAAAACTTGAAGAAGTCATGGTTTCCATATGAGTGGAAAGTCATGGAATTTTAAAAAGCTCAAAAGAGTACGAACCCTGGTAGGTTGTTGTTAATCAAAACTTTTTTCTCTGCTATATGTAATTTCCATTATGTACAGGAGGAAGAGCAAATGGGATATGCCATCCACAGATGACAGCACAGGCAATACCAACTTGTCAGCCACAGATGCAGCGAAAGAAAGAGCAGCAAAATTAAATGCCATGTTGGCAGCTCAAGGGAAACTTGCCAAGGGGACACCTCCTCCAGCTATGGTACATGTATGAGTTGATGTACTTTATACCTGTGGTGTACTTGCACATGTAAAATAATTATACAGAAAGAAAGTGACTTTTTGAAATATCATATTATTATAATTTTATTATATGAAAGGTTTACTTCAAAAAGGGCGTGTATCAGCTTAATTTTAGCCAAGAAATTAAAAAAATATAATGCATCAAATTTGCCTAGTCTTAGCATCTACTACATGTATTTACTTTTTGTCATAAGGTTTAGTTTGTAAGGATTTCACCCTACCAAACAGGCTGTACATTGAATAAGTGGCCATGAAAATCATATAATGCCAAACTTCCTGTCTTGGTAGAACAAATTTAAAGCACACTTGCATTAAACACATAAAATCTGCAGGGTGTAGAGCTAAAACTTGACAAGTTTGGAGCGTTTTTTAGTTTTGTTTTTGTTTTTTGTTTGTTGTTGTTGTTGTTGTTGTTGTTGTTTTTTCAATTTCTTGACCTACTATACCTACTGCATTACATGTACACTGTATGTGTATGCCCTTTTTCCAGCAAGCCCTTCATAATGCAAACTGCTGATGAAAGATTCATTACAGTTACAGCTGTATGTACACAACTTAAAGTAGTTGTGAAAAGAAATCCTCAAAAAGTTTCCCATGAACCTGCATCACCAGTGTAGTTTAAGATGTGAACTGAGATATGAAGACAGCTGAAAGGTGGTTATTTTGTATCTCTGCCTCAGCAGGAAGACAAGTTGTGTTGCTCAACAAGAGGAAAGTCAAAACTTGATTTTGTTACTGTACATGAAATGTCAGGAGAGTGTCCAGGTGTCCTCAGAGTTCCCACTGTCTGAAAATGCATTGTAAATGCAGCTTATCCCTTTCAAGTGTAGATTTCCAGCTAAAAGCCTGTTTGTTATTGTTCAATTTTAGGGTCACCCATCACCAGCAGCCAAACTAACAGCTCCACCTCCCAGTCTGAACAATGGCAACAAGAATATGACCCAAGATCTGATAACAGCTGAAGTGGAGATCAATGATTCTCCTGCACGGTATGTCATTACTACTGAAGACCCTTCAGCTATACCATACCCACTTCCTCAAGTCAAAGATTTTTAGTTCCTGAGGGTAGTTCTTTTTGAAAGACAATTCATTGCCTGTTATTTTCAATTTAAACATGTATAGTCTCAACAAACGTCAACTTTGTTTTTGCAGCATCCTTTTATGTCGTGGCACAACCCAAGATGAGGTAAAGGTTATTTGTTCGTATTGATACATGTGCAACCCTTCTACCATTCCAAGTTATAGTGGACCACATCACTGTATAATGGTTGAAGCCTTGCCAGAAGGGCACCACCGAGACATTGAATGTGGGGGAATATCAGTTCATGGGGATTCATGTGCATTTGACAGTGGGCTAGGATTGATACAAAAACACTAACGTAAATAAAAACAGCTTCAAAAAAATGCAACAGATTTGATATCCAGTGTGTCAAGATTATGGTTAAGAAATGGGAGAAATTAATTCATATTTTTCAATAATAGTATTTGACGACCTTGGAAGGTACTTAGTCAGTTACAGGTTTTGTGTGAGTGAATTATGTGTTCTTTGTTGTTATTGACTTTTGTATTGTTGTTGTTTTAGCTTTATTTTATTAACTAGTATCACATCTTTTTTTCCCTTTTTAATTGTTAAAATTGTATTCTTGAATATTATTAATCAATAAAAATTAGTTTAAAAAAAAAAAAGATTATGGGACAAAGAAAAAAATTCTGAGTTCCCCAATGGAAGTCAAGCCAATCACATTCATTACACCAATTGGATACTTTAGCAATGAGTTATGTGTACTGGGAGATCCATGCTGAACTAGGCCATCAAATAAGTTGACAACATTAATATTACTGGTACACATGTGCATTTTGTGATCTACCTTGCCTTCATATATTCTTGTGTTGCAGATCAATCGTTACAGTGGGGCAGCTGTGTCCACCAGGGGGAAATTTATGACTGAACAAGAAAAGATGGAAGCCGAGGGATCTGGGTAAAATGCTATTTACACTGTACCTTGTAACATATGACTTTTAAATGAACCTTTTTGCTGTAGTATAGCATGTAAACTGTGTGTTATCTTAATTGAAGGAATCAGAGGATAACCGCCTTGTGTCAAATTTTAGACCAATTTTTTGTTTCAGTCAAAATTGCCTGAGTTTTTTCATGTCGTCTGTTATTTAGTCAAAGAAGATTACATGGTGTGACTGTTGTTTTGCTTCTTTCTTTGCTTTCTTTTGCTGACTCAATACCTGAGCCTCATTTTTCTTGAAAACTATTAGTGTAAACCAGCAGTTAAAATACAGAGCAATGTTCTCTGACTAAATTATAGGCCACATGCAAAAATTGAGACACTTTTGAGCTAAACAACAAATCCACGTAAAATTCAGCATAAGAATAAAGATGGTTATGCACTTAGCCCTTCATTCATACAGTCTGTACAGTCTCTATTCTTATTGGCTGTGAACACACTAACATGGAATCACGATGTGATATCCACAGACAGTCAGATTTATATGGTCATGCAGAAGTGAATAGCAGCAACAAGTTAGAAACATAGTAGTGTCTAAATGTGTGGTGAAATTGTAATTTTTTTTTTTTTTTTTTTTTTTTTTTTTTTTTTTAAATCTGTCTTAGCCTTTGGGTTCAACAGATACAGGTGTACAGCTGTAACACAAAATGGTGGCTTCTTTAATGGTCAACCTCATCAGATAATTAATTTTTAATTATCACTTTTTGTTTCAGAGTGAAACCATTGTACCTCTGTATTCAAGGACTCACACAGGAAAAAGTTGACTGTAAGTTAAAAGATTTCTTGTAAGGTTTTGTGGATTGTTTAAAGTCTACAAAGCCTTCAACATTTTGTCAGTTTAAAGTGAAATATTCTGGTTATCTGCATGAAAGGCTTTCATCAATGTTCAGCTGTGGTGGAATGGATTGTTAAGGTGCCGAAAGTACTCTCAGTTATAATTGGACAAAATTCCATGAAACCAAATGAAATGCCACAAGAAAATACTTCTCAGCACTGAAAAGTTTCAATTGAATGGTCACTTGGACATGTTTATGAGTCTTTGTGACTGACTTTTTAATGTCAGATAATGTACCAACTTTTCAACTATTCAATGTCATACATGCTTACATGTATCAACACTACAACTGTGGGAAACCCTCTCCAGGGGATACAGATATGGTTACACTTAGAAGACCTAAAAAGGTTAATTTCAAGGATGATGTCAGGGTAATATAAAAGTGCATGTAACAACATGCTTAGTAAATAAATTACTTAGGCTTAAATTTGAGACAACAGGAAGTTTGACACAAGGGCTGGGTGGCTCAAGATAATGGGATTATAAGGCCTTGTTCACACTTATGAGATAAGAGTAAAGACAAAGCTTAACCAAAATTGGACTCAAACTACAGTGTTGCGGGAGACACACGGTGCCTTTGATTTTATTGTGTTTATGCTTGTTCTTACATGTACAGTGTATTTCACTCCATTTCCCTTTGGTAAAGGAAGCACAAGGCAACACATGAATTCCCTGTAATGCTAAGCTCTTTGTGCTCATCTCACACCAGTTTACAGCTGTGACATAAGCGTTAGTGCTCCTGAAATAAGCAGAAGACAAGAAAAGAAAATAGTTTCTTTCTTGAACATGTACTTGTGCATTTTCTTAGACTCTTCTGCTTGTGCTTTTATGCTTGTGTTTATTGCTCAAGTGGGGACCAGGCTTACATGTAATTCCATTTTCAGTGGCTGTGAAGCGAATCAGAGAGATCATGGCTGGTGCAGACATGAACAGTAATCCACACTCTCAGCCAGGCATTCCTCAGCCACAGAGGATGCCTGTTCCATCACCCATGGCTACACCTGCCTTCAATCAGCCTTTGGCAATATTTGACAGACAGCCATTACCCCCAGGGGTAAGTACACCCATAATTTGATGAAAAAATACAAAAAAATGTATGGTATACCACCCACCCACTCCTCCCTCAATAATGCTCAATGTTGATGAAGTGATCGAAAATACATGCATAGTGCTCTGTACCCACTCCCAGCCACCCTCCAACTCCCTGATTCTCCTCATATATGTATGTGTAGTATGTTAGTGTGTATTTGTGGTGGCATGTGGTTTACTTGGCTGAAGACTAACGGAAGTTTTCTTAGTGTACAGTAAGTAGTAATCGTGCCCTCCAGCCCTTAATCGCCTTCCCGATACATGTACATGTACACTGTAGTTGTCATGGAAACATCCACAGAAATCACCCTCCCCTCGTCATTCTTCTTATAACCTTTGGTAATGAATGGAGTTGTTGTTGTTTCCTGTTCGTTCTACAGATGCATTATGTTCAAGACAAAGTGTTTGTTGGTCTGGATAATGCCATGCCAGAGTTTAACGTTAAAGAGAAGCTCCAAGGACCAGGGGTACCATATAATAAAACTTATTATAAATTACATGTATGTTGCATCTATGTTTGTGTACAGGTGTTTTTTTTTTTTCCTTTGTTTGTTTATTGGCACTTGGAATTTATGTATGTGTTGTAGTAAAAATTTCTTTTCATATTTGAAATTTTTAAAATGAGTTTGATTTCCATTTTCTTTTGATTCATTACCACGATCTCAAACACAGGAAAATAAAACCATCTAGTGATCTCATCTGTAAAATTTCAGACCAAAAAACAACATATTTTCCCCAACACAATAATAAAAGGGTTGTCCTGCCAATCCAGCCTCCTGACAAGTTGATATTTATCTGACATTGTAGCAACAACAGTATTAACTACATTGTATAAGAAAGAAGAACTGATAAAGAACAGTAAACTTTAATAAACAAGAGACCATCACAGTTAATGTACAGCTGTACATGTATGCAACTAAAGCAGTTGGGAAAGGATAGAACTTTTTCAGGCTTTCTCTTGGCGATTTTATACGCCGATTGCCGCAATCAGCAAAAATCACCAGGTGTGCCAGGTGGAGCAATTGCAATTTTCGTCGATTGCCACGATCAGCATATAGAATCACCGATCTCTGGCATGTCAGATATCGGCGGTTAAATTTGCTGGCATTCACCTAGTGTGCCCGTTCCTGTGATTTACTGGTCATTACTGCCAATCACTGGTAAAGTCAACCCATCAGGTTGGGCAATTTTATCACATGAATTTTCAAAATTGCCACATCGCCGCAATTGGCAAAAAAATCAACAAGTGTGTCTGCATCAATTGATGGCGAAAATCGCTTGCGATCAAATTCGCCACAATTGACATATAAAATCGCCAGGTGTGTCGCCCACCAGCTTAAGTTACCTACATAGCTGTGATGATCTCTCATTTATTCATTCTTTCATCTGCAGTTCTAATATATTCATTTCATAAATTCCACTTCCAAAAGTAAACTTGAGTGTGGCTTACCTGGAGGCCAAGATCTAAATTTATTTGAACCCCTCAAATTAAATCACAATGTATCGGACAACAATATTGTTCATTTTTATTGATTATGATAGCGTTATTTCTAATAAAAATGTGTTATTGTTTGATGAAGTCTTTTGTGTAATAAATTAGTTAATAAATCTAAGTTAGAAATTTCTGTTGGGTTTTAGGTATCCTATTTTCAGCATATTTGCACACAAACAGGAGCCAAGGTATGGGACTACAACTCTTGTAATCACTTTCTTACTGTATTTATTTGTGACAATACATTATAATACAGCTGTAATAATCAATAATCAAGATCAAAGCAACAGTGACTGAGGACCTGATTACAGTCTGGTTTTTGTCATGCTTTGAAAATCAGTGTCTTTTCTACACCCAAGCACTACATTTAACCAATGATTAAACTCCAAGCCAATTGAATTGTTGGAGGGTAGGTGCTATAAAGGTAGCAACAGAGGAGGGCAGCAATCTCCTCAGCAGTAAGGAGGTCACCATGGCAATCAACCACAGCCCACCTCCAGGCACCTGTCAACACAACTCTGAAAGGGAACTACCAATGTGTGGAATTGATACTTACCCAAAAGCGTGGGAGGGGGGGGGGAAGCAAGCAAGCAAGCTAGCAAAGCAAACTCCAGCAAAAGCACATGGCAATGCCCCTGCAGACCTCCCTGGACCCCCCCCCCCCCCCACCTGATCCTGAGAAATGGGAGCATTGGCTTGATTTTAACTTTGCCTAAATTCCATTTAGCCTCATTAAAATGAACTGTTTTCCTTCTTTAATTTTCTATGAAGGTGCAACTTCGTGGCAGAGGTTCTGGATTCATTGAGCCTACTTCTGGTAAAGAAGCATTTGAAGCACTCTACATCTACATCAGGTTTGTTAATGCATCTGTAGACTTAGGTTAAGTGCTTACTGGATATAAAACTATAGAATGTGGACTCTGACTGGATGACTTCAGGCATTTTTCCTGACTTTAGTCACCAGGTAAATGTACAAAGTCATGTAAGTTAAAAAAGCCAGTTTCCACAGTGGTCTTGTTTGTTCGACAAGAAATATTGCTTCACATTGTCTATCTCTACTGAGTGCTCATAACAGTTTCAATACATACCAAGTGTATGCATCTAACTGCAAAAAAATGTTGGATTCAGTGTTCATGTGCTGATAACCTTAATCTGACTAGCATCTCATCCAGAGGGAGTACTAACACATGTGTAGCTGTTTCATGAACACTGCAGAAATAAAGGCCAAAAACTCCAAGTCTTCTGCCTGGCATTTTACAATGTTCTATGTGGAACTATGCCATTAAGTCATCATTGATATTTTGCTGTTTTGGTGGGGCTGTTACTATCATGCTGTTAATGTACAGATATGTAAACACCTTTGCCAAAATTTCTGTTTTGTTACTTTCCCATAGCCATGGAAAAGTTGATGGTTTAGCAGCAGCAAAGAAATTAGTGGAAAATCTGATACAAACGGTGAGTCAGCTACAGGTACATACAAAGTGCATGTACAAAGCTTGAGACCATTAAGTATTGTCATTAATTATATAGCTGAACTGGTCCACGATGAAAAGGAGCATTTTTATTGGCTCCCTGAGCAGTCCGAATTTTCCTATATGGACCGCTAAGATGGACCGCTAGCGTCAAGTGTTTCGTGGTTACTGTTTCAGTTTTAACAACGCAAAGTAAAAACTGTTTCCAATCAACTTTAGATAGTAGGAACTGTCGGTTTAAATCGTGATGTCGGAGTTTTACTCCGAGAGCACTGACCAAGGAACAAAAACAAGCTCTGAAAACAATGAACTCAACGAAGAAACCAAAGAAAATTTCGTCGACAAGGCCTCAGAGTACCACGACTTCATTGAGCAACAGCAGGCCAGAAGCACTACAGAGAAAACCAAATCTGACCCTAAAATATGGGGAACCAACGGAATGAGTACAGAAAGATTGAGGCAATACCCTGGGTGGAACTTAATCTGCTGCTCTGCACTTTCTTTAAAGATGTAAGAAAGAAAAATGGCGACGAATACGAACCTGGAACTCTGACTTGCCTGCAACGAAGTATCCAGCGTTATCTTAATACCCATGGGTCACAAGCCAATCTCACTCAAGGTGACGAATTCAAGCTATCCCAAGAAGTCGTCAGTGCAAAAAGAAAACAGCTTGTCATGGAGAGAGCGAAAGGCAATCGTCCACAAGCAAGCTGAGAAGTCACGGCTGTTGAAGAAGACAAGCTCTTTGCCGAAGGAGAATTTGGCGAGCACAACCCGGTTGCTCTAGAGCGCACAGTTTGGTGGCTTCTGGCTTTACATTTTGGCTTTAGAGCAAGAGATGAAAGTAGAAGGCTTCGCTGGGGCGACGTCAGCCTTGAAACTGACCTGGACACAGGCAATGAAATGTTGATCTGGAAAGCTGAGAGAGGCCTCGAAGACGCGCCAGGGGCAGGACAAAGCAAGCAGTCACCGAGCATTTTATCCTACTGCTGAAGCTACCGATAACGAGCGATGTCCAGTCAAGTACTATAAGCTGTTCAGAAGTCACAGGCCCATCGAGATGAATCAACCAGAGGCACCATTCTACTTGGCCGTAAAACATCAAAGAAAGGCTACTGATACAGTGTGGTACAAGAAAAGTCCACTTGGCAAGAATGAAATCGTGAAGCTACTCACCAAGGCTGCCCAAAATGCTGGTTTGCCAGGACGCGTTACCAATCACTCGGTTGCAAAGACCTGCATTTCACGATTGCTGGATTCAGATGTTCCTGAAAGTTACATGGCCCAACTGAGTGGACATCGAAATCTGAAAAGCTTGGATTCGTACAAATCAGCTTCCATTCAGCATCAACGAAGAATGTCATTAGCCCTCAGTTGCTCAGCAACCACAAGCGAGCTCCAAGCAGTTGGCAATACACAGGCAACAACTACAGTGGAAAGTATGGCGATCACAAAAGAAGCCAGATCTGCTATTTTTCAAGGAGCAAATTTCCAAAACTGCTCATTTAAAATCCAGATTACGAATCATGATCAGCCACCGCTTCGCAAGCGCCGAGCCATTTTAAGTGACGATGAAGACGATTGAAATGTAATTTTGACTACAAAAGCTTCAATTTCATCTATTTCCATTTATTCCATAATAAGTCTTTCTCAAAAGTTGACACTTTTAAACATTCAACACTTTTAAGAAATGCATTTTCTCGGGAATCTCAAATGAGCTAACTTTTCATTTTTTGAACTTTTCACTTCGATTGACGAGACATTTCAAACTTTCGTGTCAAACCTTGGCCAATAAAAAGTCGCCTTTTCGTGCGCGAGCCAATCAGAATTATTCCACGTGGTTTTTGTTTGTGAGTACCTGTCAGCATTGAAAAGGCTTTCTGTACTTTTTCTCGCACAACTTGATCATAAACAAGTTTCACGTGGACTAGAAAGCAACAAGCGGGAAAGCCTATATAATAAAAACCTTATTGACCTAGCTTGTTTGTAGTCTGAAATGTCAGCCGTCTCCTCCCCCTAACCCACAGGGGGCGTGGGAGAGAGAGACGTCTGAATTCCGAGCGTTATAATGTCGTCCGTTGACGTCACACAGTAATTTATGCAAATTTGCATAAATAAAAACCTTTGAAACCAAATGGCGGCCACGAGTCATGGAAGCACATGGAAGCATTGCAGCATGCATAATTTAGGAGGTTGTGTGCGTTTTGTAAGCCGTAAAATTTGAAGACAAAGCATCAAGAATGTATAAACGGGATCGCACTTCATTTTCCACCAAAGATGAATTGAAAAATGTTCCGATAAATGTTATTAGTAAATAAAGTGTTGACAGGACAGACACGACTCATTAACGTGGTATGGTGGTATGAAATGTGATTTCTTGTTATGGTTTTGCTTTTTTTGACTGTTTTTTTTTTTTTTTGTATGAAATAAGAGTAGGTCCTTCAGAATATTTCTCGAAGCAATGTTGGTTTTTAATTAAAAGTCATTTGCTCCTCAAGATGTTGTTGAGGTTAGGCAACGCCGGGTGGTAAGTTGTGACAAAAGAAGAATTTTGTTTCGCACTTTATCGTTTTGTTGTGAACCCGACTTCCGTTCAGCGAAAATCAGAGGTTATTTTTTCAATGAGATTGTGAGGGTAGCCTCTAGCCCAAAAGTGCGTTTTGAAGTGGATGATGTTGTAATAGAATGATTTTGCAGAGGAGGTGTTTCGAAGAAGTCCCAGGGCTTCATTTTTTATTAGTCCTTTTCTGACCCCGGTTGGAGGCAGGAAGAACAAGGATTCCCGCATGATTGTAGAATCGCTGAGACTTCTGAGAACCAACTACTCAGTGAAATTATTCTATTACAATACCACCAACTTCAAAACGCGCCTTCAGGCAAGAGGCTATCAACACAATCTCATTGAAAAAAATAAACTCTGAGATTAAATTCACTGAACAGAAATCGGCTTTACAACAAAACGAGAAAGTGCGAAATAAAATTCTTCCCATCTTCACAACTTACCACCCGGCTCGAGAAATATTGAAAGAGCCTCCCACTTATCACATACCAAAAACGAAAATCTTTAAGAGATATACTCGCGAGAGCAAAACCACGTTAAACGAGAAGTCACTTTTCACACCAGGAACTTACGAGTTGTGTCTGGCCTGTCAACACTTTATATTCGCCGCCGAAATGACATATCTGTTTTCGCAAGTTCGGCCAATAAGAAATGGTTATCTATTTCAGTAAGGGAAGAACCAATCAAAAACTACCTACCATATTCGCAAAAGTACGTGATGTCAACGGACGACATTATAACGCTCGGAATTCAGACGTCTCTCTCTCCCGCGCCCCCTGTGGGTTAGGGGGAGGAGGCGGCTGACATTTCAGACTAGCTTGTTTGGTCCGTATTGGGAAAATATTGGTCTTGACCCTTTTTTGCAAGTAACTAGACCAATATTTTCCCAATACGGACCTCACGCTAGTTCAATAACATATATGTGGAGGAAAGAAGGTTTAAAGTTTTCTTTTGAGTTGAGGATTTGATACTCCACCTTGTCCTAAAGGTATCTCATACTGAGGTTGTCAGACTTACTCGTCAGTCACCAACTACCATTTTTAAGGACTTGTCCCACCTTGACGATCACTGTTGGTAGATTTACTACATGTACACTGTACACAGAGATACACTCTATACTGTACATGTATATGTGTTAACAAATATTGTGAGAGGATTTAGCTTAGGTAGATTTATACAATGTAGGATGGAAGAAATTGCCATAAACATTTGCCCCTCGTGCATTTACCGCTGTAACTAAAAAAGAGATGGAAAGTATATGCTGAAGAGTTCTAGACTTCTGAGACTTCTGGGTCCAAACCATTAATTTTGCAGCTGTACAGGTCATGTACAGTTGTACACTGCTACAAGCTCAAATTGTATTGTTGTTATCTTTACTTAGGTTCATACAGAATACAAAGCTTTTGAGCAAACGAGAAGACAGCAACATTATGGATATTCCCCTTACATGAACGGTTAGTGTTACATCTATTTACAGTATAGAGTGGTTTTTCTCTGTCAATCCATTGATTATTTTATTTACATCTCTCTCAACAGTACCACCTGTTTTATCTGCCATAGGCAGCATACATGTATCCTGTCAACTTTGATTGTTCCAAGCCTTTTCTCTCCTCTAGTCTCTGTTATTACATGTAGCTATAATTTATTTAGGAGGGTTAAGAAAGTGGAAGGTGGTTTAGAGTTCCCCTCTGCTGATATTGCCCTCCAATATGAAGCTGGACAAGTTGAACATGTGCGACTTTAAAGGCTCAGGAAGCACTTACTCAAACTTGTCTACATACTTTTATATTTTGCCAACAAGTTGCATGTGTGTTATTTATTTACCAATTAAGTCTTCACTCTTAACAGAGTATTGCAGACTGCTTTAAACTGTAATAAAGATTACAACAATGAATAAAACAATAACATAACTAATACGTAAGATCACACAAAGATTGCCTAAATGAGCATAGCAAAGTAGATGTTGTAATTTTTGGTGGGAGATTGTTCCACTGTGTAATTGTCCTAGGGTAAAAAGAGTTCTTGTAATAATCACACTTGTTTGTTTTTTACCTTACTGATGTACTCCTATTTTTATTCACTTATCCATTAATCAATTGAGTTCAGTTCAACTCCTTGTATTAATTCTTTCAATGTATATTGTCTTGTAAATATGTTAATTGTGATGATTAAAATTTTAGTGTGAATTTTTACACATTTTACATTGTATTTTGCATTTTTATGACTGTTTAGGTTGTCCAAAATGTACAGTAACATGTTGGGTAATTTAACAATAAAATATTTGTTATTGACTGTTTCAACAGTTGTCAACCCACCTGGACAACCACCTTCAGGATATCAGGTTAGTTAGTGCCTGCAGCAGTATGTTGTAGGCTTTCTATACTTCACAAGTCAATATGTGAGAAACCATTCTGATGAGTAGAATTGTAATATTGAAGTATACTCTAATAATAATAATAGAATAATTATTATTCTATGCACTGTATGTGCCCTAAGTGTTGCTACACATGTATACCATAAAAAGCCAAATAATAAACCCCTAAATCTACGGCATTTTAATCTTTCTGATAATACACCTAGGTCCATCCAAACATACACCCATGGACTGTTAGGGTTGGCAGTTTTAGGGTGTTAGCTTGGTGTCTCAAGATCAACAAATTTTGAAACGCATTATTCCCTCCAGTAATAAGCCCCCTTGAAAAGTCATTATTTTGAATAATGTAAGCTTATAATTGTTTAGAATTTTAGGGTTATCATTACCAGTTTACAGAATGTAGGCATATCAATTGATTGGTAGTTAACAGTTAAACAGGCGGTTAACTTTACTTTAATGTGCACAGGCAATAAAAGCCAGTCTTCATCTCTAACCAAAACTTGAAGATCAGTAAAAACAGATCATTGTACATGTCTGTTTAGGTATTAAATGCTGCAATAATCTAGTAAAGTGACCAAGTTGTACAGAGGGAACCAGTTCCCCTACTAAAAGCTCACATGTAAAATGATTTCAGAACTGATGCTTGTAAAGTTGTTGTTCTTTAAGGCCAATATTGATTTAGATGATACAACTTGCTTGCATGTACAGTCGTCACTACTGATCTGCTTACAATGCTATTTTGAATGCAAGACAAAAAGCAAGTGCGATATTAATCCGTAGCTACCTGTTATTTCACCCACAGCCTCCACCATATGGATATCCTCACCCACCCCCTCCTAGTAATGGCTACCCTCAGCCTGCACAGCATCCCCCTGGACCTGGTTATATGTTCAACCATCCTCCTCATGCGGCGGCTACACCACATCAGGTATAATAAATCTGTAATATATACCAGGCTCGCTACAATAAATTGTTTAGGTAAAGAACAGTCAGTTCAAAACTCCCAAAAACCCATAATAACCTTCTAGATAACAGTAGCCTATTCCACGCATTCAGATAGAGAAGAGCAAAAGAAAGATTTCCTAAGTTGACAGATCTGGCAATTTTGCCAAATTTAGCGAAAAGTAACTGGAAATCGTGTGAAAACGGTTGGGTTTTGCACTTGCTTAAGAAGAAGAATTTGACACCAAAAGTCCGAAATTCCCAATAAATTTAGGCCACCAAACTCGGTAGCTTTCAAAAGCAAGTTGGCAATTGATTTCCACCAATAGGAAGCCACTTGTGGGCTCTCATTTCAAAAGGCTTTCAAATGGGAGACAGAACACGGTCTGTTTTTGTGCTTCCCACGAAACCTTTCGGCTAACGATTTCTCCATTGAATACAAAATGAGTAAATTAGCATTTTAGTCACCTTTCTTGAAACAGTGGAAATGCAAAGGATTGAGCTAACCCCCTTCATTATTCCTCAAGTAAATCCCGATGAATATGCTGTACTGATTTAAAACCATATGCTCATACCAGAATTGTGGACTTTCAAGAACCCACACGACTTTTCTGCTATGACATTTCCCCTTCAGAGATTAAACAATATACCTCCGTTCTCCTGCTCCTGCTTCTTATTGGGACAACGTCAGCCTTAGCTGAAATCAGTTTCTCTGTCAGATGGAAACCGAACACATCAACATAAAAGAAGGATAAACACACAAGCTTTATCTTCTGTTAAGCTTACTTAGTCATGAAAACACTTGTGATATTTATAGCTGTAAGTCACTTAAGCGAGTCAGTAAGCAGAACACCTTAAGCAATTTTAAGCGACACAACTGGCACCGTGACAACTTACACTTACAAAACTGTAGTGCAGCTGGCATGACCAAACATTTTTGTGTTTTGCAGCCCCCACCTCCTCCAGTACACCCTGGTGTTCCACAGCAGCCTCTCCGTCCTCATTACGGTCCCCCACCACCTCCAGGTATGCACTGCCACAATAATTAACAATTATCCCTTGAGTGCATGTTGGAAATGAGATTATAGATAGCCAACGAGGTGCATTGTCCTGAGTTGGTTATCTATAGTCTCATAACCAACAAGAGTGAGTGAGTTGTTCAAAGAGCGGATAACTCTCCAGCAGATAAAATGTATTGGTTGGGATACATTTTACATGTATCTGTTGGATGGCAACTTATCTACTGGACAACGTTATTTGCTCATTGAACAACCAGGGCCAGTTGTTTTACAATACAATACAATACAATATTTATTTTGCCATATACAACATTTACAGATAGAAAAAAAATAAAGAAAATTGATGTAAGAAATTAAATGGCGAGAAAAACTGAAAGAAACCATGAGGCTTATGACAAGTCGGGCTTCCTCACTTAAAATTACTAATCTTTTGTAGAATAGAACAAAAGAAATTGCAAAATTCAAAATTATCATTTTACTAGAGCAGATTTTGTATTTAAAGAAGCCATTTTCTTGTCATTGAGAATTCTGTCATCAACTCCATGGCACTAACCCTACGTTTGTTGAGTTGGAGTTTTCACTATACAGGGTATACTGTATGTTTGCTTTATTAGCACACTGTTTCTTTTTATCAATCATTTAGTTTCTGGGTATCCCAATCACCCACCTCATCCCATGCCTCCCAGAGGACCAGCACCATATCATGGCTACCCTCCAGGACCTCCTCACCAAGGTGCACCTCCAGCTGGGCCTGCCCCACCAGGACCCCATCCAGAGGGCCCTCCTCAACCACCACCACCTGTCCCTCTCCTGGTAAGTAACGAGCACTTGTGATTACTGTATAATACAGAAACTCCTAAATTAGCTTTTTTGTTGTTTGTTTGTTTGTTTGTTTGTTTGTTTGTTTATTGTGTTGTTGTTTTTTATCCTTTTTTTTTTTTTCAAAAAAGTGAAAAGAAACATTTAACAATATATATTAATTTTTTAATCTCTATCTCACTTATGAAATTTTACTCCACATCCCTCACAACGCTTATAGTGGTCCAGCATTGATGAAAATCACATAAACTCACAAAGCGTAACCTACAGATCACGGCAATACAAATGTAAAGGTTTAATTCACTTGCTTACCATAACATTGCTTCAACATGCAGATTGTATTTGTAGCTTTTTAATTTGTGCCCATCATTCATTTACATTGTACCTTATTTATTAATGTTGCATGTTATTACAATACAACTATTTGTGGAGTATAAGCTTTGTACTTTTCTCAGTTTTGTTGGCAGATATTTTATCTGCTTATTTTGTGCAATACCCCAGAAACTTCTGAAGGTAATAGAGAAGCATCCTATCCAGGAAGAGACAGTAACGCTTCTACTAACCTCACTATGCTCTGTTATCTATGAGACGGTTGTGTAGTCATTGTTCAGCTGAGTCTTACCTAAACATGTCAAACGTCATTTTGTCACAACACCAGAATTAAACTTCATTTCTGTTACTTTTGTACATACAAGCCTCCACCAGCGGAAAATGAACATCATTTTCATGGTCAAGGCCCTTCAGCAAGGTTGGTAAAGTTGTCTCCTACAGTGTGTCTGTGTTCATCCCTTGTTCATGTTTCTGTAACAACGCAGCCGTTTCGCATAAACAGTTTGGTAGATTTTCATCGTACTTAAGAAAGACGAACTCCACCAAATCAACACCAGACTCGTCCAATTCTAGAATGACCAGCACGGAGTGGTATACGGGCCAAAATATTGCACGGAAACACCGAATTCTTGAAGATGAATAGAGGTGATTTGTAACAAACCAGCAGTAATGGCGGATCAGTACACTCGCTTGCTTGACCTTGTAAGGGCGTCTGTGATATACATTGAAAGTGTTATTGGTTAAAGATGCCAAGAACATTTTTCCTTGCATTCCAAGCCCTGGTACATATGCGAGAAGTTAGAGCCTCGCAGGGTAAGGGGAAGGTAACGCTGGATGACTTTTTAACAAATAGATTCCATGTTGCCGTGCGTCTGTTCAGTAATAGATCACGATCACAGCTGACACCAAATAAAATGTGGTAAGAACAAAAAAGTGTGCCTCGTGTGTCACTGATGTTCTTACCACATTTTGACGTCTTCTGTGATCTCTGTGATCTATTACTGAACAGACGCACGGCAACATGGAATCTATTTGTTTTATATGATAAAGAAGCAAAAGCTGTTACTGGTGACTTCATCTATGCGCCTGTCCTCCAATAGATCGTAAGTAAGAACCAATCAAAATGCGTCTAGAGTTCAGCTTATTATATAAATCCTAATAGACATAACAATGTACTTTGGTCATTTCGTAGCTACCAAGAGCATTCTCAAGGAGGATCAACACAGTCACACGAACCACCAAGAAGGAAGTTCAAAGAAAAGGTATGTGTTGACCTTGCATACACCTTTACCCAATAAAGTTACATGTTTGTAGCACTGTTAAACCTCACACTTGTTTGAAGGAACTCCCATAGCTCAGTCGGTAGAGCATTGGGCCTTTGGTCCAAAGGTGGTGGGTTCAAACCCCACTGGGGGTTGGTAGATGTTCCCAAGTGTGGTTGGTACTATTCTTGTGCAGAGTTGTTTTTGATTGGACAGTTTGTTGAAATATTGAACTGCCGGGACAAGCAATCAGATTCCATAATTCAATGCCTATTTGTATCTTACGTGTACGTGAATTTGTAACGGAGAAGGTTTGCCATGTCTAAACTTGGAATTTCGAGGTGCTGTTCAACGAAGCAATGTAATTTTTTCCCATAACTTGCAATGGAATGCCATTGTGAGTCGAGCTGCGGACAGAATTTAACATTAATCCCCCCCCCCCCCCCCTGCCTCCCCCTCCCACCTCTTTGCAAGTTGTTTCAACAAAAAAACGTGTTGCCAGTTGAATAAAAGTAAGTGTTTGGCTCCTACTTTTCACAATGTTGGGAGATACATTGATTAGTTATACAACAAATGTCCGTTAGATTCCAAATCACCAGGTTTGGCAAGGCTTACGAATACAATTACAAGAATGTTCCAGACGAGGGAAAGCCCTCTGCAAACGACAACAATAAATTATGAGACGTTTAACTGTGTTAAATCTAAAGCAGAAATTCAATGGTATGGTTGTAATTGAAGTTTATTTTTCCATTTGCTAATGACATGCTCGTTTCTTTCTTCTTTCCCTATTACTTGATAACATTTGTTCAAACACAAATTTAGATACCAATCAAAGCTTCTCCCATGCAGGACCAGACAACCAGTGGCCCACGACATCAGGTGCTCCGGGCTTCTTTTCTTGTCTTCTAATTTATTACTCTTTCAGGGATATTAGTTAACTTACGAGCTATGAAATGTTACTCAGTCATAGTGCTTTTGAGGGGAGGTGGGGGCTTGTGTTTGGGGCTTGCCAGCCTTTTCCTTTACACTGTATAATGGCACCAATGAATAACTAAGTTCAAGGATGGACTAATCCTCAAAGTTCATTTGCACCTATGATGAAAAGCAATGTCGCAGAAAAGGTTGATGTGTCATTCCACATCTATAAGATAATAGGATCATTTCCGTCCTTCATAGTGTTTGAACAAAGGGTATTACAGTAGGTAGAGTTACTCCTTTTACCAGACCTGAAATGCAGCCACCTTTCATTTGTTGCTCAACAAATGTTGCATGATGTGGAGACCTGTTGGTCCCACGATTAGGATAAATTGCTTGATATTTTCTTTGCTGGGCCACGCTCTGTTCCATTCAGCAATGTTCAACATTTTGAATATCTTCACTGAACATTCAGTAATGCATGTTACACTGTACAACATTTGTTGAACAGCAGCAGCAACATTCTTCAAACTTAACACGACACCCAGACCTAGGAAAGCTTTGTTCAAGGTCAAGCCCAACTTCTTGGCTGTATTAAAAACAAAGTACTCATAATGAAAATAACAGGATTTCATAATTATTTCTTTGTTTTACTGACCTCTATTTTCTCCTTCCTAATAGCAGGCAAACAAGTTGTGTGGTTTTTGCTAACATGTCTGTTCTTTCTCTCCTTTGCCTGCTGATTGATGCCTTTCTTCTAGGAGTCCTCCATCTTAAATCCTACCCTAGGTGAAGGTACAAAGATAGAAAGCGAGAGACGACCAACAGAGCGCATGCCCCCTCCGCCGGCTCCACTGCCCAGACCTAAAGAGCACAAGTTTGCTGCACCTCCTCCTCCTCCTCCTCCTCCTCCAGATGCCATGCCTCCCCCGGTGGCTCCAGTCCGCAGCCGAGTACAAGGTATGATGCTTTCAGCATCAGTATGTTAAACAATTAGGTCCTTTGTATTAATGGACTGCAAACGTTGCATTTACTTTGCTAGTCTATAAATTATGGGGCTGTCTAGGTAGGGAGACGTGCAAGGCTAAACTTTCAACATCCCATACCACTTAACACCGTTCCCATCTCTTTCTTCAACGTTAGACCCTCGATTATTATGCAATGTTTGTCTGTTTGTTCCACCTCCTGTCCTTTCCGAATGACATTAGGTGAGGTCATCTCCTGAGAGCACCCCTTGTCATCTCTTTATTCTTCCACTTCCCGTCACTTTTCATAGAAAAGTACGTGTACTGCTCAGTAACGGGTATTCAAAATTTGTCGTTTTTCATTATTCATATTGTTTATGTCGTCTTCCTATGAGCCTTGTGAAAAAAAAAAAACCTTGAAACACGTGAATGAAACTATACAAATTCACAGACTCACAATTTAGAACCGCCTTGTGCAACATAGTACATTTAAACTGCACTACAGGAAAGCTCCGCTCAATAGCTTTCATTTCAATGGACAACAAAGATTTCAATCAAACGCTCAAACGTTTATAAAACTCATTGACCCAATCTAGCTTTGAATCTGACTATGAGTGAGAGTTTTTTAGATATTAATCATCTTGCTAATTTGTCTTTTGTTCTTGTTTCATGTGAACCCTGTGGACTCTCTGATGATGGTAACTTATAACTGCTTCTTTTTTGCCTTAATTGTCTCTTTTCCGTTATTGCGTTTCCCATTGTGTTGTTGTGGTGTGCGTTTCTTATGACAACAGGCAAGCGAGAAGCTCCATCAATTTTACAACCAGAAGCTGTCACGAAGAAACAGAAGCCAGAAGGTGCCGTGGCTGTGACGTCCTCGGCGATAGCTTCGTTAGCGGCGTATGGCGAAGAGGACTCGTCCGATGAAGAAGGCAACGCTTCTCCAGAATATAAACAGGAATCACCTCAGAAAACATATAGTGGCGAAAGTCGACCTAGAGAGAGGATGCCATTTTGGGCTGTCAGGCGGTAGTTCGTTGTGGTGAAGTAGTTCGATCGGCCTTGAAGGAACAGGGCGGTACAGGGGCCCTTTTGTCTCCTACATGTTGCGTAATTAGAATCCTTAGTCTGTCCGTCAGTCAGTCAGTTCGGCGTCAGTCAGTCGTTTGGTCGTGCAGTCCGTCACCGACAGTCAATGAGTCAATCAGCTTGTCAGTCAGTGCGTCGGTCAGTCAGTCAGCCAGTGCGTCAGTCAGCCAGTCAGTGAGTTAGTCAGACAGTTCCGTCTGTCATTCACTGACTGTCCTTCGGACCGTCAGCTCTAAAGAAAGAGATGATGTACGCCTCGTTCTTAGTGGTGTGGGCAGTCAATCATGCCACTTTTTGGACATTTCATTATGGGTTTGGGGCCAAGCGCATTTTTTTTTTTTCAGATGTGATATCTGCTCTCATTCTTGATAACGTGAACGCTTTTGTTGTTTATCAACAATTCCTTTTATTATGATACTCTTATTGAGTGGTACCCCAACGTGTTTTCTTAGAAGAGAAAACTTTCAGACCTACATACCTTTGGTCACGTTCTCACTTGAAGCTAATCTTAATTTCCTTCATTCTTCTGTGTGTGACTTCCAAACCTAAGAATGAATCTATTGGCGCAAGTGTGTACGCAAGCCAATCGAAAAATAATTTCACAAAATCATCGCTAAAATTCATCTCAGCAGGTTTTCCTGTGCCGAAATGCTTTTCGCAAGGTTGTCCTCTGCAGAATACCGTTGCCAGCTGCACCTCCAAGGCTTTGCTTCTTGCGTTTTCAACTTCTCGAACACGTATTTCCGCTTTTCTCGTTGCATTCCGATACGGTGGGCAATTGATGCGGGGACCTTTGACATTTTGGGGCAAGAGAAATAACAACAATCGGTGAGAAAAAGTGGTACGTTCGTCGTCAGTTGCTTTTATTGAGTTTTACAAATTGTCAGTAATTTTGCCACTTCAGTGCCAAAACCGACCACTTCGTCTCCAGTACAAACATTGTGTAGAGAGGAAGGAGATTGACATCGGATTCCCTCAATTAACCTAAAAGAGAGAGCGCAATTTATTCCGTCGTGCACAAAGAATTATATACATACTATTCTGGTAAAACGCTACTTTACAAGGCTTAAAAAAACTCAACGTTTTCGACTCAGAATGAAATCATCTTCAAGGTCAGTGAAGATGATTTAAATAGTCAAAAACGTTCGGTTTCTCTTTCTTTTGATTTATAGGCGCTTTAATGTCTTTTCTTGAAACGCCACCAAACGTCTTGGAATTTTGTATCACAGTAGAAATGTTAAGCCATAGTTTCTGCCCTTTAGCCTTTCTGACGTTCACGGCCATGATTCGTTCCCAAAATGTGTTCAGCTGGAGTAAAATGTGCCTTTTCGCCAACAGTGAAAGGGTCTAGCAACGATGCTTAGCTCGTTGGGCTGTCCTATTGTTTCCCGTAACTTGGAATCTCAACGGGTCATGAATTAATTTAATGGGTCTATTTTTTCCTTAATCCCATACTCTTAAATGGAATGCATCGGTGTCACTTTTTATTTTATTTTATTTTATTTTTCTAATGGAATGAGGCACTGGTAAATCGACGTAAATTCCAAGTACGTCCTGCTCGGAAAATGGTTCTTCCTGGAAACTGCATGTATACGTGGGTGTGTTAAAAAAAAGGTACCGTGTAGCACGAAAATTTTGCGGGAGTTTTATTTTGCGGATTGGCGATTTTTTGTGGTTTGCGGGAACAAATTTTTGCGGTTCGAGAAGGCTGAAATTTCTACTGGGAACTAATTTTTGCGATGCTCTGGCTCAAACAGCAGAATAATTATTTAAGTGGAAGAAACCTGAATATTTTCAACTTTTATTGGACGGTCAATTGAGTCACAGTTCTAGTTACATATTGGAGACATATCACTGTAATACCTTACTGCGTAAAGGGAATGAACAACAACAAAACAAAAAGCCTACCCCTACCATGCACAGCCAAACACTGTTTCGTTAATATGGTTTACCACGTTCGGTATTACCGTATAAAATTTTATAAGTAAGCAGTATAAATTTTTGAATTACCGTAGCTGAAACCTTTCTAGGCATTCAGAGGGGCTTTCAGCTAGTATACAACTTTAAGACCTAACTGGGAGCGGCCTGCTAACTGTGCCCTATTGTAACGCAATGATACAGACTCAGTCGATAATAACAACATTCTTGTTTAGTTAGTGAACTTCTACACTTCTGTGCAGGCCGCCACAGATGCGCCACTAGAACACGGCTGGTCTGCTGCACGATTCAAGTCTGTCCGTTCCTTCAGATGACCCATTCGTGACAATCTAATGTACTGAATTGCTTTACACTTGACAGCTCTAGTTGCATTTTCCAAGGAAAAATCATGTTAATGTTCTTGTTTAAGTCCAATGTATATCGCTCTAGTGGCATAAGTCTATTAAAAGCGGAGTTTTAAGTTTTACTGAAGGGAGTTGATTTTTGCGGCGTTTTATTTTGCGGGTGTTTTTTTCTGCGGGAACTAATTTTTGCGGATCGAGGCAAATTCGCAAAAATAAGAACCCGCAAAATTTTCATGCTACACGGTACTTTGCGGGGGGAGGAGGGGGGAGTCGTGTAATTTTGTAAGCTTGCGTGAATGAACATAAATTTTATCCACAGAAAATATAAAGAAGCGGAATCAAGTATTTTGTTTGTTTCTTTTGTTTAATTAGAATATATTTCTGGCCCCGGTTGTTCAATTAATGAGCGGATAACTCTATCCAATGAATAAATGGCTGTCAGGCAGATAAAATGTATTCCAACCAATGCATTTTATACGCTCTTTGAACAACTGGAGCCTGGTTTGCTAACGGTGTGTTTGTCGTAACTTTTAAATAGAGTCCTTCGCAGTGGCCAATATTTTCCCTGGCTTTTTAAGGGGAGAATATTGACAGTTGTACTTGTGAATTGGATATATGTTTATCCTTTCGGAAGAGACGTCGACCAAGCAGATTTTTGAACAAACACTGAGTTTATTAACAATTAAGTTTAGTGTTTTACGTTGTCAAACTACAAAGGGAAAAAAAGAGAAATATATACGTTACAATATTTTACAGATACAGCTAACTACAGGAATTGCGAAAGGTACAAGAAAATCACTAAAGCTACTTACAATTCTGGTTGCCTTCTCTTCTGCTTTATGAAGCGAGGCACGTACTGACCTATTTATTCTTTTACAAAAAATATGCATGATATGTAAAACACGTATCTTTTAACACGCATTTATTAGTCCTTTACAAAGTCCCAACTTTTACGGCAAAAATATCCGCATTATGCAAAACAACTTGTTTGAACACCGAAAGGGGTACCAAACCATGAATTTCAACTCCGCAAAGAGTCACTCAGGTTATAGAACTTTGGCCGTTTGCATCCCCAAAGGATGTACATGGTCCTTCAGCTGAATTCCTCTCAAACCGTTTCCCGAAAGTCCCGGCAACTTTCCTAGCTTTTCCGCGCCCTATAAGTGTCTGGTGATAAATGCTTCTTGACAGAAGTCAATTTTTGTTAGCTTTGAATGCTACAATTTAAAATCTTATAATTCTATGAAACCATTGGCCAAGTATCATGTCTGTAATCACTGTGTAATCGGCGAACAAAAAAAACATTTAAAAATATACTTATCGGGCCCAGTAAGTTACCGAGACTTCGAGAAAAGGGGCCCCTGGTCACAAACAAAAGGAACGATCAATTTGTTGGCGGCCAGCATTAAGGCTTTTTGAGTCCACTTGAGCTCGAGTTTCGATACTCTCTTGGCGAAAATTAGGCCTAGCGAGTAAGGATAGGCTTTGATTTGGCCAGAATGGTCCAAATCCGAGTTGCTGGGAATCTCATTATGAATGCGAGGCTAAGTGCAAAGCATTTCAATGAAAATCAGTTTTGTTTGCATCTGAATGAAGACTAGTTTTCGTAATAAAAAATTTACACTTAGCCTCGCCTTTACAATGAGGTTCAAGGCGACTCGGAGATATGGCCCATTAAAGTTAGTTCTTATACGTGCGTGATACTTAACAATTAGATTATGAGCTCGAGATTTCGGCGCCCTTAGAGCAAGAAATATAATTGTTGCAGTATAATAATAATTTGAGTACTTCTATAGCGCTATTTACATAAAAATGACCAGTAGCGCTTTACAATGATTCACCTAAAAAACCATTCAAAAATAGTATAAATACACAATGTAATATGAAAAAAAAAATGCAACAGAATAAGAAAAAAATTAGATCAAATAATCTTTTGAAAAAAGACCCAAATAAAATCAAACTTCTAGACTAAAACACTTGGAGAGAAACCTGACCAAAAAAGGTGGGTCTTAAGACCGCGTTTAAAAATAGTTAATCGGGACTTTACGCAAACACGACGCCGACGGCAACGAAAACGGTCATCAAAGAAAAGGCTTAATGAGCTAAACAATGCTGTGCACGTGCATTACAAATTTTGATACATTTCGTCGTCATCTTCGGCCAAACGACAACGTGAAATGCCCAAATTCAAGGTTTTATGGAAAGCGTGAGCACATGACAGTAAATTTTCATTCTCTGTACTAACTTGAAGACCGTTCCCACAAGTTCTGTTACTAGATAGTTCGGCCACATTGTAGAAGTTGAAAGAATTGGAATAAGCGCAAAGTAGTACAAGTAACAGAACTTGTATTTTCAAGTGACGTTTTCGTTGGCGTTGCCGTCGTGGTTGCGTAAAGTCCCCAATGATTGAATATCACGCAATTCAGTGGGAAAACTATTCCATGATAATATTCCAAACTATTCGTGATTAATGTTGAAAGGAGGAAGATATCCTGATTGGCTAACTTGTTAGAAAAGTTTGTGGGGTGGCCACGGTAAGGTGCGTCACACTGTGAGAAGTTTTAGTTCAATTTCACGACATTGTGATAAAATTTGAAAGAGAAAAAACGTCACGTGATCTGAGACAGGCCCAGACTGGGGCGGATCCAGCGGGGACGGGAGGGGGGAGGCTCGGGGGTCGACCCCCTTAAAATGTTAGCGAAAATTACAAAATAAGTCAACAGGAAAATAAAGCATTTGTCATTTGATAAAGCCACAACTGAAAATTTGTCATGTTTTACCGGTTGGAAACGTTCATTGTTATTCAAGTTTGTTTTCGTTAATTACTGTTGTTTGTAACTGTTAGCATCGCGCCAAGTCCCATTTTTTCTGACTACATTTCCTATCACGTGAAACATAAGTTTAAATAGAGGAAAGATCCTCGCAGTTAGTACGCAACTTTAAAACCAGTTGCGAAAAGAAAGCCTGAAAAAAATTCAGGCTTGAACGGGATTCGAACCCATGACCTCTGCAATGCCGGTGCAGTGCTCTACCAACTGAGCTATCAAGCCAACTGGGAGCTGATCATATTGTAAGTCCGTAATATACCCGTGAAGGATGAATAAATGAAGGTGAATATATGAAACATATATTTTGAACTGCGGATGAAAGATCAAATAGAAGAAAGAGCCTTGGGAAGGTGGAAAATCTACCGTGCGTTATCCATCTCAGATGACTGATATGTATACACCTCCCTTGTTATGAATGTGGCCAATACCTGGAGGTGGCTTAACCGTCTAAATTTCTCTAGTATGAGTGCGGGGGGAGATATGTTACCGATGAATTTCTTTTGGGAAGCCTCAACACCACTCCCCCGTTACTACTATTTTCTTCCAAGGAGATGCCACTGTCGGAGGATTGTTAGAATTTCAAATATGACAGGGCCAGCTCCTACAGTCTCAGCAACCCATGTAGGATGATGCCAAAGAAAGTGCTGTTGGCAGAATCATGGAGCAGAGAAAGAGGGAATGCTAAATAAAAACTACATGAGAGAGAGTAAGAACGACGCCGATAGCTGAAGTGGCGAGAAAAGTTCTTAATCGCGCTTTGAACAAATGGACCCAATAATAATGATTCTGATTGAAAGCTGCTCTTTACAGAAATGTCAGCGTCAATCAGCCCAAGAGATGCGCGCGCAAGTAGTATTTAACGTTCCAATTTGCCTTTATGACGTGATTTTTTTCATTCATTGTGCGTCGTGAATACTATCACGTCGCTTTGTGAGGAAGAACGAAAAGACATCCTGGACAAGTGGGAAAAGTCGACGTTTGTTGCTTTTCTTCGTCCTTGCTTGTAACGAACCGAGCGTTCGTCAGGAAATATTATGGAATAAGAAAGTTAAGGTGAGACTGCTCCTTTATTCAGCGATAATGATCCTTCTCAGTTTGAGCATGGTTGGTAAGTTGCAGTAAACGTCGGATCTAAGCGCGTTCAAAAGATCTTTATTCATTCTTTTCTAACGATAGCTTTCCCTAGATTAAAATTTTCAGAATGATACCTCGTCAAGAATTAACCTGTGTCCTTTATTATTCAGTAAAAAAGCTAATACTTTATCTTGAAACGTTTTCTTCACTGGTTCCATCACAGTTGAATTTATCTTTTGTTTGAATTTTTGTTGCTATGGTTTCCCAATCCATGACGTAAATTCTGCGCGCGCGCCATTTTACGTGCATTCTAGAGCCTTCTGGTTTGAGTGGGCACAAAGGGAAGAGCTCTTTACGTAATTTCTTTGTATTGCATTGGGCATTCGTACTGCGCATGATTCATGTGTCATTAGCGTGCGCATGAGCTGCGCGCGCATATAGAACATGACGTGTTTGCGCATTAGCTCTTTCGCGCTAAGTAACAAGAATTAAACGTGCCAGTAGAAATTATTGGTACTAGCGATCATTTTACTGGTGTCATCTTCATGTGCGTTTTATTGGAAGCTTTAGCAACGACGACAGCGACGGCAATGAGAACGTCAAAAAAGCAATAGGCTTAAATAAGGACAACAACTTTGCACGTACATTACACTTGTTTACCGTCACTGCACGACTAGAACGTGAAATTTCCTGGTGGGACGTTTTATGGAGGAAGTAAACACACGACGACGAATTTTTCTTTCTTTTTCTGAACTTGGGTGCGGTCTCGAAAAATTCAACTCCAAGAAATTTCACCTACACTTGACATTTAAAGCGAGTTGGAATAATCACTACTGCGTTTGAGGAAACGCGAATTCATTTTAATTGTGAAGTTTTCCCTGCCGTTGCCAAAAAAAACGTAACGATTTTGCAGAGTTTTGGTCAGTTTTGGGAAAGTTTGGGGGCTGTATTGAGTTGATGCAAACAAATTCATTGAATTTGACGGAAACAAGTGCTTTGAATAATAGCTAATAATGAAATTCAGTCTGCCCTTCATAAAGCCGGCGACACACTTGGCGATTTTATACGCCGATCGTCGCGATCGGCGAAAATCGCCAGGTGTACCCGGTGCAGCGATTGCGATTTTCGCCAATCGCCGCGATCGGTCGCGGATCGCCGGGCAGTCGCCAAGTGTGGTCATCACTGCGAATCACCAGTAAAGCCAGCCCATCAGGTTGGGTGATTTTATCACATGAGTTTTCAAAACTGCCACGACGCTGCGATCGGCGAAAAAATCGCCAGGTGTGTCCGCATTAATCGGTCAGGCGTAAATCGCTTGCAATGGCGATCAAATTCGCCACGATCGGCGTCAGGTAAAAGTCGCTGGCTTTAGGCTTGATTTGTCGGTTCATCCATTCCGGAAGGGTGGTGAAAGGTAGGAGGTCGCAGCTACAAAACTCTATTTTACGTATGTGTTAATAAGCAGTCTGCTCAGTGATTTCAGACTTAGGATCTCTGAGGTAAAAAGGATGTTTACCGCCAGTCTAGTAAAACAATTGTATGAGGAAAATCAGCACGCCTATAGTGAACATTTCAACTTCACCTGTGATGTTTAAGTTTACTTAATTCTTCGAATTCATCGCGGAATGAGCTCAGTCGTGGCACGTCGCGGATAAAACAAAATCGTTTGTCATCAACGACCTTTTCTTTCTCTGGACAAGACATGGCAAGGCTCTTCATTAGTTGTATTGTCTTGTCTCGTCCCCCACTTTTTAAGAACTTTACCTCAGTAATTACTAACAAGGAACTCTATTATAAAAACAAATCGTAAATAGAACTTGGAAAAGTTCGGAATATTCCTAGATCTTGAGACTGAAAATTTTTTTCTTGAACTAATCCATTAAAGAACTCCTTTAATTTGACCCTTTCTATCAATTTTGTTATTCAGGATAGGAAAGACTAGCACTTAAATTTACTAGCTATTCTAGCCACCAAATAAATGCGAATGTTTTTGCTCGTCTACATGCCGACCCTAAAATAAAAGTCGACCGGTTTCTTGGTAATAACCTTATCATTTCTGACGCAGAAGATCGAAATAGTCTTTTTATGAACAGCAGGAACCGATGACAGGCGATGCGAATATGCCTGTCCTCTAAATAGCGTGAATAGTCTTAGTTTGCACGCGCTTGTCACACCGCGTGCTGACGTCATCTTTGCGTCTGTCGCAGAGAGTATTCCTCCGTATAATGGCAAAATATCAGCAATTTCACATCGCCGACTATCATGTTCTTTCAATATAATCCTTAAGAATTTCGTGAGCTTTTGGCTGAAAGAACCAACCACCAAGTTCGAATGAATAGTTAGTTGGCCAGTTGTAGCCGCGACCGGTGATTTTCGAAAGTTCTTTTATCAGTGAATGTCGTTTTGGATGTTAGACACATGTATGCCGCTCAAATCTTTATTGAAGGAAAATCGTGTAAATGGGACGATTTTCACAACATGGGATCTTCGGAAGCAAAAGTTGCGTCTATCGCAGAGGGAAGTGGAACGCTGCAGTTTCATTCTGAAATCACCGCCAGCAAAGGAAAATACCCTCACTTTCAGGAATGGCAGGTAAAATAAAATAGGGGTATTAAGTTTCTTTTTTTGCTACAATCTTGCACAAAGTAAAAAGGGAAATGAAACCCCCCTCCCGCACCCCCTAAATCAATGATGAATTCGCGCTAGAACCAAACGTGCCCCCAAACGCGCTATTTTTTCGTCATTGGAATGGAAGGGGTGGCGTTGATTTCTCATTTAAAGTGTTTAAGACTATAGCGATCTGATAAGCGTTGGACAATATCACGCTCGTGACCTTAATTTCATTAATTTTCCGTAAAAATGCTAATCTTGCCAACTTGATGTCAAAAGTCGCTGCAACGCAAACAGTACTTGCCACATCACACACCACAGTTGTTTGTCAGAACACAAATTTGGAAACTTATGCTTGCCTGTCTTAGAAAAGGAATAAAACTGTTTACCTAGCCAAAGCGTCGTAAGGGCTTAATCCTGAGTACTCCTTTTTTCCTCGAAAGGCTCTTGTTTAGGTTCAAAATTTACCTGTTTCAGGATCATATAACAGTTGTCTCGAACACTGTTTCTCTTGTGTTTCTTTGTTGTTCGTGAAAGAAAAGCAAAGGAAACAATGCTTGAGAAAGACACATCGATGTAGCAATATTTCAACCAAACGATTCAGTTCACCACAACCGAGTAAGCAATTGTCTTGTCTAAAGGAATAAAACCTGGCATATTCTTGGCCATGAACCAACAAATTGGAATCCGTGCGTGAAAAAATATAATCAAGTCGTCAAGAAAGTTGTCTGTTCAAAACCTTATGGGTCAATTATTAAAAGACATTTTAGACGGTATTTAACAAAACCACGTTCTAATCCATTTTAAATTTTGCCAACAGTCATATCTAAACGTTACCTACTGCCGACGGTAACAGGAAGGCTTGCATCCCAGACTACAAAACTAGTCTACTTAAAATAAACCATTATAAACAGATTTGGAGGCTCACTGATTGTCTTAAGCCGCGGCCTAAGTTAGACTCTATTTAAATAACTGGCCCTTTAAGTCTGTTTCCGTAAGACACGAAACTTGATTATAGTTTGAGATTTCCTCGTGTACAGAAAACGTGGCAAGGAAACTTGTTAGTTGGTTCGCACACCACTACTTGTTTACGTAAGTAAATTAGTATCTAAAAACTTACCAAAACCACCTGCTCAAACTTGTGGATTGTGATGAGGGGAATTTCCCATACGCCATAAAAAACTCAAAAGAGGATTTTAACGAAAAAAATCGTCTCAACAGTGACTTTAGAAATGTTTGGTTCCTAATCAAATAAATGGTGAGTGTTTTATATCACGTGTTATCATAAACTGGATCACTGGATCATGCAATTTCAGAGTTTTCATTGGCCTAGAGGCCATGGTATAGCAGCTGTTATTAAGAACTGGATCATTGGATAATGCTATTCCAGAGTCAGTTTGATTGGCTTAGAGGCCATGGCATATCAGCTGTTATTAAGAACTGGATCATTGGATAATGTCATTCCAGAGTTTTGATTGGCTTAGAAGCCGATATCAGCCATTATTTTACCAGGCCCGAGAAATGGCGGCCATTAAATCGCCCTCTTGCCTTTCTTGCGAAACGCAATAAGCAATATTCCTTCATCTAACGCGCGTGATTCGTGGAACAATAAAAAATTTGTTAATTACATCGCACATATTCCATACCTCTCGTATCCTGATTTTCATACCAGTTGCGTATAGCGTGAAAAGGTTCCCAGCGTTGAGTTGATTTTCAATACACAGAGAAAAAAGAAATAACAAGTGGAATATAGGGCTCTATCATACATGTCATACCAGTTTTACTTAAGTCGGACACGCCTTGGATATATTGTAAATTTGCTAAAGATTTCGGACAGTTTTCTCGAAATATTCCGTCCATTTTCTGTAGAATGATTTTCAAGGACGGTCTGAACCGCATTCGAGCGTTTCCCGCTATAGATTTCAGAGGATTCCTGAGGACAATTCGCAGATGTTCCTACTGTACAGCCCATCAGCTCAACTGACCGTACCTTGCTATTCAACACCATGACGAATGCCGGGAAACTATCCGAATGAACTCCATGTATGCAACGGCTTCCCGGCTTTTTGATTGGCTAATATGCCATGTGGTAAACTACGAATGAAGTCTCTTTACACTGTCTGTTGAGAATTAGACATATAGCAAGGTGGACACTGGTCACCTCTAGAGAAATCATGTGCTGTTTGTTAAGTCGCTTCGATATGTTAGACACTAACATGACGCGGTTACTGGGGACCCGTATACTCAACACTTACGTGAGGGAGTCGATCCTAACAAAATGCTAGATTAACACCTTAAAGGAGACCTCCTGTTTTACTAAAAAAAATTATCAACATGCAAAACGTAAATACTTTTATTTCTATGTTACGGTACAATGCACCAATAAATACAGTTGAATATATAAATTAATACTTTTAAAGCACTGTCCCAGTAATAACTATAATTCTCTAAAACAAAAATTTTTGTTTTAACTTAACCAAAAAAAGTTATATGGAAAAAAGTCATATACGTGGTTAAAAGGACACAGCGTCATATAAAATTCTATATCAGACTACTGGTAAAGAAATTTGATTGTCTGCTTCCTCTTGTTTCAACTATCAATTTTAGTGAAATCTTATCACGCAACGTCTGTTTTTCCGAAAGTAATGAAGTTTTTAAGTCTGACAAAGCCCATTTTCAGACAATGACTGCACGGATACAGCATATTTTTCTCGATAATCTTCACTGATTAAACATCTGAGCTTCCAAATAGCCAGAGATTAGCTTACATTTTGATCTCTTGCCCAAATGTTCTGTTCAAAGGTTTCGGGCGACTGGCGAGAGAACGATTCAAAACTGGCTACAAAAACAAAGAGCCCCTCTGATATAGTTTAGCAATGTAACGTTTTAAATTTTGGTTTTGTTACATTTGGCACAAATAGGTTGCACAATCACATTAATATAGCTACGTAGATCGTTCACCAGCTAAACAAAATCTTACTTTCAAACAAACAGATTAAGATGTTTTAAGCTGATTACAGAAAAAGATTTCATCAGCTGTCAAGAATATGCTAAAAATATAATATACAACCTTTTTACAAGATGATTGATATGATTTCCAAAAATCTTTAAGCTATGTTTCTACTCAGTATCTATATAATATGTATCAATCATCTACTCATTTCATATTTATCGATCAAAGAAGGATACTCTAAGGACATACCTTAAGTTACTCCTTATGCTCACCTAATGGGGTCATACACGTACACATGACCTTGAAGACTAAAATAACTTACCTAAGTAACTGCAATACGATTTGGTACAAACCAATGAGTTTATTCACATTGAGGCTCGCTTCTTAAATACATATGGCCTCAATTTAAAGTTAAACATTGTACTAGCAGGCTTATTCGCCATCTACATGTATTGAGTCAGATGAATATAAATTAATGAAATCTACATGCATGAAATAAGTTAATAAATACTCAAGGTAGCTCTGATAATATTAAGCACATGACTTGCGCAAGTCATGCCAAGTCAGGATTAAGTTTATAATACTCTGGAATCTGGTATGTATAGCTGAGATTTCAGGATTGTCATTTCCTACATTCATTCAGAGCTTATGTCTAAAAGCACTAAGCACTGCCAAAATAGCTTGTCAACTTCCAGTAAATAGAGGGCATCAACCAGTATTGTTCAAAAGCAGTTATTGCTTTATGTATATTTCTTCAAGGGGTTGAGGGTAATTTATAGAGTCAGTATTATTGTACCAATAATAAAATTATTATTAATGGTATTACTTTTGAGTGAGGTATGTATTCCATAGCTAGGTGAGATGTTTTTGTATGTGCACTCACTGAAAAGACAAATACTCCTTCCTATGCATGGGACATTCAAAGGAATTTGAAAAGCACATACCCAAGGATATCAACCATACCATACAAGTGGGACAGAACATGTCAATTTACATTGTAGATTTGACTGTACTTTCTACGTCAACCTTTTGTGTCCCAATAGGACACCTTCTGTGCCCTGTTCATGATTATTGCACAGTACATTGTTTCCATGCACTTACAAAATACGCAAAGCAACACATCCAAAGTTGCACCTCGTATTGACTGCACCGACCACAATCCACTTGTTCTTGTCTTGGTCATAATACTCAATGCTGTTAGTGACCCGACCACCAACTACATATATTGTGTCATTCACGACTGCCACTCCCAGGCAGCGACGTCCGGCATTCATGGCTGCCACAGACTGGCTCCACCTATCTTTTTCTGGATCATACATTTCAACACTGTTGCTACAAGACTCTTTGTTGTCTGATCCTCCAATGGCATAAAGCTTGTCTTGGAGAACAGCCACACCAAGACTCCAGCGGGCAGTGCTCATTGACGAGATGGCTTCCCACTGGTTTGAATGGGGATCATACCGCTCTGCAGTGTTCAGTGGAGCCCAGAGATGGTCTAAGCCTCCCACGGCATATATCTTGCCTTTCACTACAGCTACACCTAGGAATGAAAGCAAATCATGATTTTGTAGATGTTGACTCTGGAAAGTTTCCAATTTTGATTAACTGTCTTCTAAAAGACATTAATGCCAGAAAAAAACTGGAAATTGTAAGGAAAAGTGACTCAGGGGCCTTTGTCATGCTTCTCAGAACAGCACATTAAAAGTGCATTTGGAACTACAACTGTACAATACCATATATGTACCATACATATGTACCATGTATAATCCCAGTAATAAGATCCATGTACATGAATACAGATTCTGGTGTGAATGTGTTTTGGGTGTAGCAAGTGAACAGACATTAGTATCCAGAAGATGACTATCCGCCGTCCAATGCAAAATATTCAAAGATTATATACAAATTACCATAGTAATCATTTCATCAACTCTCTCAACAAACAGGTCAATCAAAATTGGCAAGACATTAAGCATCACTGATTACCTGGATAGTAGCGAGCATACATCATGGATGGTAAAGACCTCCATGACATGGTTTCTGTGTCAAACTGCTTGGCACACATACTGCTGTGGCCCCCGACGACATAGATGTAGCCCTCGCATTCGCACACCCCTGCCCACTTACACTGAACATCGGGACCCGTCGCAATCTGAATCCAGGAATTAGCAATGGGGTCATACTTGCCAACCTTGTAACGACTCACAGTGTACAGCTCATCACCAACAGCAACCACACGAATGTAATCCTCTCTGGACACGTGTGCCACAGACATACCAGCCACAACCGTCCATTCCAGGGTGTCTACATTAAAACACTGGACACTGCTGATCTTCTGCCCATTGGACCAGCCACCGATGACGAATATCTCCTCTGAAGCCATGCGAGGTTTGACACGAAAATTATCAATGGCTGTAGTTGACTTGCTCTCTACAGCGGTCTGATAACAGATAGCTTCGCGGATGAGTTCTTTGCACATGCGGTACTCACGTGTAAGTCTCTGAATAGAGGAGTTCCCATGTAAGTACTGTAGATTCATAAGAGGGAACCGCACGTACTGCATGATGTCAGGGACAAAGACCTTCCTGGCTTTCGTATCGTACGAAATCCACTGCCAAACAGCTTCAAATACCATCTCTTCCGACTGAACTTTTAGTGAGTCATCCATAACCAACTCTTTCAGCTGTTTGTATGGCATCTTCTGAAATTCTTCTTCTTTGTAGACGTTCGCAAAGTGCCACAGAGCGAAGCGATTCGCATGTTGACTTAAGTCGTCCAAGCAAAAGAGATCGGCGACGAAAAGAAGTCCAATACAGTTCGAAGGGGTCATGTTTCGCCGGAGGAAAGTCTCGCAGTGGTCCACTAGACTGTTCAGACGCAGCAAGACACAAATTCGAAGGATTTCTTCAACGTTGTAAACATTCACTTCGAGTTCCGAAGTATAAAAGTATTCAATGATTAGCTCGACGGCGTTCGCATCGACTTCTTTGAGGACGATCTTGTGTTCGCTAGCCTCGGAAAAACCAGACAGAAACATGGCTCTGAAGTACGGGCTGCAAGCCGCCAAAATGGCGCGATGAGCAACGATTTCGCGGTCTTCTACCACAAGTGTGACATCTGACAACTCTTTACGCCGCCTCATGCTATCCAAAACTGCCATGATATCTCTTGGAAGAGACTCTTCCACAATGACAGACGATGTAGAATCCATTCCGGCAGCGAACTGTTCTCTGAAAAGCAAGGACGCTGTTGTTGATACCGGAAACAAAAGGAGACCGCGTGCTGTTGTGAATAGGAAAAGGACTGGAGAAAGGAAATGAATTTATGCATTACCTCTGAGCTCGCCCGATCCGAGTGCTGCTTCCTTTATTTGTGTGAAAAATATTAGTGTTGTTAGAATCGAAACTTTCTTTTTAATTACAGAGCTTCTCTGAATCGTTTTCGTTAAAAGACCATTGGCTAGATTCCAGAGTCCAAAGTAGAAAAATTCTCAAATGGTATTTAAAAAGGGTTCTATCCCTCCCCACCCGTCTGTTTTTTCCTATTTGCTCCCTATTCTCCATTCCCTCTCCGACACATTCAATAACATGGCGGAGATGGCGGATATAAATAATTGCATTCTTCGTCGATAGTTATGTTCCGCAGACGACCGGACAATAAAGGAAAACAAAAGGTATTGTTCCTTTATCATGCAAATGTTTGAGATCTAATTTTAAAAATTACATTTGAAAAAAAAAATCTCTGAGATTGAGAATAAAAGCTGACATGGCTGCAGCTTGTGGAACCATGCAAGTCTCAAGTGTTTTTAATTTCCTGGAGATGAAAGATTTTTAAAGGCTCCAAAGCTCAGAGACATGCATGTAGATAGCTGGAGCCCATGCCAGGATGGCTCTGTTTTAAGTGCATTGGAGCAGGAAGTGTATTATCCGGTTTTATACATGGTACCAATATTGGAAGAGATATAAACGTTATACCATGTTTAGAAATAACACTTTTGAGGTGGTTTAAGTTTTATTCACCCCCCCCCCCCCCCCTCTCCCCCTCCATGCCTGACCTTTGGACACAACAAACTGGCAAATATCCCATGGTGGGTGCAAACACTTTGCACAGTACAGCTAAAAGGTAATATGATTTCTTCATTTCTGGACTTAATTTCATTCCAATCAAAGCTAATTCAAGCCAAAATAAGTCTCAGCTAAGTGTTATTTCTCCATACTGATACAGTGGCTGTGACCATTCATTCTGTGAAGCTACCGTCTCATTTGTGCCTTCCTTAGACATGCTTATCATCTTTAACAAATATGAAGTTATCATGGAAAGGAAGTGATAGTGCTGTGGAGTGAAAACCACAAGGTGGTCAAATACCCATAGCCAGCCCCTGGGGTTGGATAATGCCTGATCTCCCAGGACAGATAATGTGGAAAAATGCCCCTCTAATACCCACTGGGGATGGGCACTGCTAGAATCGATTGGCGCATTAATTCTGCAATGAATAGTTTGTTAGAGTCTAGTAAACAAAGTTCACCTTATTACAGGAATTGAAAAAAACTGGATTGTTGTATAATGCAATTCCAGGGATCTAAGACGCTTACAAACCATTTAATATATTTTCTAAGTGAAAGTGTACTTTGTTATAATTTTTGGTGGTCATGGTATATGAGCCATTTTACCATGCCTAGGAAATAACAACCTCCTTGGCTATCTACCGTCTCTTATCCACTGCACTCTTGTGGAATGATTATTAAATATTTATGTATTTTTGTCTGTTGTATTTGTATGTATCTTTCCCTTTTTTTTCAACTATCGGATCTTGTTACTTCAATTATGTAATTTAATTTAGATTAGATCATGTTTGTTTTAATGTAAAATTCCAAATTCAAAGCCTCCCAGGGGGGGATACTCGGGTATAAACGTGACAGGGGGTCCGACGTATTTTTTTGGGTGTAAAATTTTCAACTCCTGTATTTTTGGGGGTTGAAGATTTAACCGGGTATTTTTTTGAGTCTAAAAAAATCTGCGCGTATTTTTTTGGGGGGTTCGAATTTCCGCCAGGCTAATAGTTCTTATGCAATTCAAGCCAAAGTTCCCGCAAGATCCAAAAGCATGATTTGAATAATCTGCATGTAAAATTTCTAAAAAATTTTTGGGTGCACAATATAACATCCATGTATTTTTTTGGGTGCAAAACATTCAGAAGGATTTATTTGTTATCAGAATGATTTAAGAGTGGGGAGAAAGGGTTTGTATTCAGAATGTTACACTGTATTTCAATTGTACATTTTTTCATAATAATTTTTAAGTGTTCTAACACTACAGTATTATTATTTGGGTTGACATTTCTCTCAATTTCCAAGTTTTACTGTTTTTGTCTACAGGCTGATCATGTACCTGAGATTGAAGATGATCAACCAAGAAACCCATTTACAGAACTGAGGCTTCTCTCCTTTCATGCAGACATTGTTCATCTATTGACCATCATTGATGAAAGAAGGTAATTTATTATTAAACACTTGTTGGTGGTAATGAGGAAACCAGGCCTGCAATACGTAAAAAATATATGTTTCATATATTTACTTTCATTTATTCATCCTTCATGTGTACATTATGGACTCACAATATGAACAGCTCCCAGTTGGCTTGATAGCTCAGTTGGTAGAGCACTGCACCGGCATCGCAGAGGTCATGGGTTCGAATCCCATTTCAAGCCTGAATTTTTTTCAGGCTTTTTTTTTTTTTGCAACTGCTTAAGTTGTGCTCTAACTGCAAGGATCTTTCTTCTATTCGATCTTTCATACGTAGTTCAAAATATGTTTCACATATTTACTTTCATTTAATACCTTTACTGGTGCTTTATTTCTTATAGCTATAAAGTAAGTAATAAACGTATTTATAGTAATAAAATTAGCCAATGGTGAGGGCCAGTGGTATATGTTGCATCACAGAGGAGGAGTTGACCATCATGTACAGGCCCCAGTTGTGAGTTTGGATACAGTGCGAGCCAGCGAGCCATGCGAGGCATGCGAGTCATACAAGCGAGCCATGCGAGGCATGCGAGCCATGGCTGCGAGCCATGCGAGCCATGTGAAAAAAAAAATCGTAAAAATCGAAAACTATCTACACGCAAAATACTTGACAAAATACTTCAGCCTATAGCACAAAAACAGAAGTCATATCTCAAAGATACAACAGACTTCGTAAACTTTATCGAGAGAACAACACTCCCGAAAGATGTGATCCTTGTCTCAATGGACGTAACGAGCCTATACACAAACATACCACAAGAGGAGGGTATAAATATAGTATGTACAGCATACGAAAATTTCTACAGAGACGGCCCTCCCATCCCTAAGCGCTCACTTAAGAAAGCACTCAAACTGATTTTGCAAGAAAACTCTTTCCAATTTAACGAACGGAACTACTTGCAAACACACAGAACCGCCATGGGCACTAAAATGGCAGTAGCCTTCGCAAATATTTTCATGGCGGAAATTGAAACACAAATACTAGACAAAAGCGCTAACAAACCGCTCGTTTGGAAACGCTACATCGACGACATAATCTCCCGCTGACAAACCAACAGAGGTACTGTCGACCAGTTCATTGAACAAGCAAATAAACACCACCCTACTATTAAATTTACGGCTGAAATATCATGTACAGAAACGACTTTTTTAGACACAGTTATCTACAAGGGCAAAAGATTCAACAAAGAGTCAATTCTCGACATGAGAACGCACTTCAAACCTACAGAGACATTCCAGTACACGTTCTTCACATCATGTCACCCTCCAGGAGTAAAGAAGGGCTTTGTTAAAGGTGAAGCACTTAGACTCCTAAGGACAAACTCTACAAAGGAAACGTTTGAAGAAAACATTGACAAATTTAAAACACACCTAATGGAGAGACGTTACCCGCGAAATTTTATTTACAACACGCTCTCGGAAGTGAAGTTTGAAGGACGAAGGAAACGGGCTCTCCTCCAACAGAACAATGCAAAGAAACAAATCCTGCCCTTCGTAACGCAATACCACCCAGCAGTTCCAAATCTGAAAGAAATCCTAATGAGCAAGTGGTACTTCATACAGCAACAACCATTGCTAAACGAAATTTTCAAGGATCCGCCCATAATATCTTACAGAAAGGGGCGTTCACTCAAAGACATACTCGTGAGAGCAAAATTATAACAAAGGCGTCAAAACCAGAACACGTACTTTGGAGCCGTGTAGGCCTGTCAACCCCAATTAACACTTAACATATTCGCGATTGAAAGCACGTTTCTAATAACAAAACAAACTATTTCCAATTAAAATATTTTTAAAAATTTATATTTTCCGATGGCTCGCATGCCTCGCACGGCTCGCATGCCTCGCTGGCTCGCAGATTATCCGGACCCCCCAGTTGTTCAAAGAAAGGATAAGTCATTAATTTGCAGCAGATAAAAATGTAATTGGTTGAAGTACTTTTATCTGCTGGGTAGTGATTTATCCAGTGGATAGATCATAGAGTTGTCCACTTTTTGAGCTACCGAAGCAGGTTGAATGACCCGTAGGCAATCAGGCTAAGACAATTGGGTTTTTAAAAACAAAAAGTTGTGTAGGCTTACATGTGCATAACCAGATTTAAACACAGTCCTGTAGGGTGTCTGTGAGATAATAGTATCATTATTCAAGTTTACATCATCCATATATTTATTTTGAAATACTTAACAAAAGGACTTAAATATTCTCCAACTGAAGCTCTTCTTCTGACATTTGAATCAGGTTGCTTGCAGAACAATTAAATTAAGTAGCCACAAAACTATGCCTTTATTGAAGAATTAGCCTTTAAACAAACAATTTAAGTTCATAAATACCAGTCAACTTTTCTTCCAGGTTTGCATCAGCCTCCGATGATAACCTTGCAGTCATTTGGGATGCTAAGGTTTTTAACGATTTCTTTATTTGTTTTACTCAACTGGGTAGCAGGATTCTTTCTTTAGATTTCTGTTATGCCAAGGTTGGTTTAGTCAGTGGCTTCAAAATGTGGGACAGTAGACAAGATAACTTTACTGGCCTCGCAATAGCTAGGTTATTTTAATATTATTGTAATCTTTTCAAACTGTCAACTTTTGTTGTCGTGAATAATGGAAACCCTGCATTGGTAAATCTTGCAAATAAAAAAATACCTTGTCTACTTGCATGCACTTTAAAGTGTGTTAAATGCAGCTACTAATAATATAGCCCACTTTGAAAAAGAGTGATAGCCTGGGTCGAGAGTAGCTGCTCAAGCGATTGTGGGAAGGTTTGGGGGGACGTTGGCTATTATCTTCGCATTTTTGCGTCCCCCCAAACAATCCCACAATCACTTGGGCAGTTACTCTCGACCCAGGCCATCACTCATTTTCAAAGTGGGCTATTGGAATAAATGTGATTGAATGTTTTAAGCCTCGTGAATAAATGAGAATGATGTATTATTTAGTAAGTGACACAGGCAAACTAGGAGTATGCAGTCGGCATTCCAAGTATGCCTGTGTCACTTACTGAATAATACATCATTCTAATTACATATTTATTAAAAAATGATTTAATAGTCATATGTAATAGAAGACTCAAAAATAATTTGCAGCCTTATTTAATTTAATTTATTTTAATTTATTAACTTCGCCAAGACTAAAATAAATAACAAAATACAAAATTCGAACTAAAATGAAACATTCAAAGGTAAAAATTAAGAAAAAAAAAGAGTAATAATAATAATAATAATAATAATAATAATACATTTATATCACAATAGTGCATAAGTACAGGCAGAGACACCGCACCAGCAAACGCCAATTACTGTGGGCCCAGAGCACAGAACACTAAAATGAAAAGAAAACTACAATAATTTGTCTAAAAACAGCACGTTCCTCCCTATTGAATGAGACAAGGGAGGATCATCAGGGTTGTAAGAGGCAACAAGAGCTTGCTTATAGTAACAGTAAAGGATAACTTTAAAAGAACTAAAAGAACAAGCAACAGATAGTGTAAGATCTGTGGCTAGAGCATTCCATATTCTACTAGTTCTATCAAAGTACAATCTTTGAAAGGTTGCTGTATTACATTGTCTGATTGAAAAGTTCTCACCACTGTGACTGCACCCAACCTTCTTAAATGTTTTCTAGTTAGTAGGAAGCTGCATAGGTTGCTAGAAAATATCTATACCTGCCTCCCACCCATTTAAGGTTTTTGGAAATTCCAAGAGGGTAGGGGGGGGGGGTGGTCTAAAAATCCAAAGATTTAAATCAAACGGACATGAAATTGGCACAGGGTATGCCTACTCCTGCCAAACATTTGAGACTGTGTTTCTCAGTATAAAATGGCCAAGACTGAGTGATCCTTGTACTTATGTGTAAAGTATAAAATAGGTGACTTTTTAATTGAATAGTTTACAACTATGGTACCATTTAAATGAGACAAATTGATTAAGTTGTTGTTTTGCTAAACTGTCACTTTGCTAAGCTTCTAGTTTCACAATAACCTGCTTCTTATTCAAAGACGAAACATATACAACAAATAACTTTATTGAAGTTTCAAAGTGTTTAGTCCTGTGGACTAATTGGGGACACAAATCAAAACGAACTCAAATAATAGATAAAATTATGTACAATCATGCTAAAACTATGTTAAAATTCGCAACATATGAAGAATGTAAGCTGGGAGTAATTTAGTTGCAAACGCCAGTTCATATCCCACTGAGATGAGAGATTGTATGATAATGAAATCTGTTTTAAACCGCACTTTTTGAGCCCTAGGTCCTGTATTGGTAATGTGAAGGTAGCCAAAGGTTTCAGTACATCTCACTGTTATATATGTTTTATCTGCAGACTGGTCGGCGTCTCAGTGTTCTCAGTGGACACACACGACCCATTAAATGCATGCTTCTTCTGCACCAGCGACAAGAGTACCAGAATGAGGATATAGCTGCTACTCTTCTGCTGACAGGCTCATCAGATCGAACCATTTTAGTATCCTAGCATACATGTACACATGTATCAGTACCCCTGCACAGGCTGAAAGCCAAGCTGAAACTGTCAATTGTGTCCAGAAATGCACCTACATGTAATGTTGAATTTGGACAGACCTTTTTGTCATTTTCATGTGACTTCACATGAAAGGTTTAAAGGGGACACCTTGTGATGTCTATCATACAGTTCATGCATCTCATTAATTAGCATTCATTTCTGGACATATCGCTAAACTGTTGCCCACGGCTACATACATATGAATCTTGCTCAGTGGAAAATTATCATAAAATGATGTTGTAGTTTCTTTTGCTCATATTCTTTGTTCAGCGGAGCACATGCTCCCATGTGAGTTACTTCAAACGGTCACAATTTTCTTTGACACTATGAGCTGTTCATTCAGTTGTGGGAGCTCTATGATTAATTTAATGCAGCCTTTCTGCATTTCATTTTCCTTAACTGCTTTGTTTTTGTTGCAACATTTCAAAGGTTTGGGATGTGGATGACGGTCAATGCTTACACACAATCACAGACCACTGTGGTTCTGTGAAGGTTTGTATTGCAAGGCTTGAAAGAAGTCAGGGTCATACAACTGTACAGTTGAACTTTTCATAAGTGAGCACCCAAACCGCATGCTTTACTGGAGGGCTTACCATTTATGCAAACCACCTGGGTGGAAATTTTCGGCATAAATATGAAATGATTTAGCGGCTTGTCTTAACAGAAGATGGATAACATGCAAAATGTATGAACATCAGCTGTAAATCCCAAAAGGAGTAATAACAATGCATCACTTTGACCAGAAGCCCATAATTTCAGAAGTACTCCAAACGGAATGATGTGTACCAGTTGATTTTCCAACTGGAATTTCCCGGTTTACCATATAAATGGTAAGCACCCCTAGTCACCTAACTGTTAATTTACACATACTGATGATCAGGCTGATTTGGCCCAATTGGACCAAGAAAATGAATCAATTACTATTCAAAACATCTTTGGGAGTGCTACCGATTTTTTTGAATAAGGCCAATCCTCACCCCATGCTACACCAACAGAAAAAGAAATCAGGCAACAAATTGAAACATGTATATTGGACCATGGAACTAAGCCTAAGTGTTGATCCAGAAAATATCCATACCACCCACAGATTTGAAACCCTCCATCCTACCCCTCTGGGAATTTCAGTAAAGCTCCATACTTTTCTTTAAAAATTTGGTTTTTAACACTACCCTCCCTCTTGAAAATTCCAATGAATGCCCCTGGGGAGGGTGTGGAAATTTTCTGGAACCACATATTAGAGTAGGAAATCAAATGATAGTGGCATTTATTCACAAGAGGTGGTCATGCACTCAAGAGAAAGTCTTACTGTCATAGACACTGTAATAAGCAATGGTAGCACTTAAATAAACCTAGTTTAATGGCCTTACCTCCCACGAGTCTCCTGTAGCTCAGTGCTAGAGCATCCGAACTAGTAATTGGAAGGTCTTAGGTTTGACTCCTGATTGGAGCACTTGGAATTTCTTTTCCGAGTTTGCCTGTGTCCTTACTGATCATGAATAATACATCATTCTCAAAAAGAAATGTGTTGATCCAGAAAGTATCCATACCACCCACAGATTTGAAACCCTTCACCCTACCCCTCTGGGAATTTCAGTAAAGCTTCATACTTTTCTTTAAAGATTTGGCTTTTGACACCACCCCTCTTGAAAATTCCAATGACTGTCCCTTATGAGGGTGCGGAAATTTCCTGGAACCACATAATAGGAAATGATAGTGGCATTTATTCACAAGAGGTGGTCACTCAAGAGAAGGTCTTACTGTCATAGACACTGTAATATGCAATGTAGTTTAAATAAAGAGCTTTAAGCCATAATAATTATGAAAACAGTAGACAGAAAATGTGTTTAATTGTGTCTTGTTTTCTGCACAAAGTGCTTGGTCAACATGAAAGAGGACAAGATTTTCTTCTCTGGTGGCCAGGACCTGTGTGTATGGAATGAGAAAGGAGAGTTGCTGGATAAAATGGCCAGGAACAGTGAGCACTGTATGTCTTATTCTTTTGAAATGTTGACTGACTGCATGAGGCATGTTTTAATCAATGCCAACAACCTACAACAATAAATTATATTCATGTTTGTTCAGGAATTAATTCACAGGCCCAAGCGGGCCACTAGCTGCCTATGCCCTTAAAATCAAAAGGATTTTAAAAAGTGACCTTTATAAACTTGAGAAATATCAGTGTTCAATAAGTTAGTTGACAGATGTCTTAAAGTAATCCTTGGTCTTGTACTGAATTCCACATGTAGTGCCAGTGAATTATATAGTGTGCGTACCATTTACATTTGTTACAATTAAATATTTAAGATGTGATTGTCAAAGGAGAATTCAAAGGTCAAATTCCAGAATGGTATTAAAAATGAAATCTTTGTATAATTTTTTTTACAAAACCCTCCAAAACAGATCCCTGGATGCATAGTACAAAAATGTTCACATTCATGCAAAGGCCAGTTCAGTTAAAAAGGTGGCATACGTTTGTATTTACATGATTGTATCTTTTAGTGGCGTTGTGGACATGGATGGAGCATAAGGCTGTTCTCTTAAAACCAGGGTTTAAATCTCGTTAAAAGACATAATTATTTATTTATTCATTGGCCAAAGAAAAGTAAACCTGTGACCTTTCTATAGCCATTACACTAGTTACATTTTGTAGATGCTCATGATGAAGCAACCACTGAGTTACCAGTGGTCAGGATTTTCTGGTTACAAGTGTTAATTTGTTCAAGGAAAATAAGCCTTTCTTTGTTGTGAAGGGCCAGATGTGTCTTATGCTCTCAAACAGTTTTCTAGTTGGGTGAGTGGAGGGGCATTAATACTGTGGGCGCTGCCAATGGTTACTGGGAGGCCTGTACAAGACTGGTCACAAGCAACAGCTTGTACGATGACATTGATATGGTAAACATTTGGGTTGTTTACACAAGAGAAACGAGTCTTTACTTGACTAAGTCATAGACTTCCCATATAAATGTTGAAAAATGAAATTTATTTGGCTTACATGCATAGCCATCCCCAGGGGAGGTACTCCCATATATGAGCTATATAGGTATGTGCCGCTGTGAAGGGTATGGTTTTCAGCGAGTTCACTCTTGAATATGGGATAGAAATCAGAGAGTTTTGGCCTAGAATAGGGTATCATTTTCTGCAAAACTAATCAGTTGCTTGAAGAATTTGGTCAGAGAAAGTTTCCTGGTAAATGACATTTAAAAATAGGAAATAGGTCTAGGATAGGGTAGGGATTTTCGGTGTTTACTCTAGCTTAGTGAGCTTAGCTTAGTGAGCCCTGTCTTAAGTTCTCGCATACAAATGGTGCTATTATGTGGCTTACATGAACATTGTGCATTAAGTGCTGTTAAATCATCACTCCTTTCATTTGCAGCGGACATCCATGCGTTGTTGCCAATAAAAAACAACAGGATAGTGGCAGCCTCCAATAAGTCATCCCTTGGTGAGTGTACTGTTACATTGTATCAGCAGAAACAATTTGTGTAAACAAGAAAACATAGAAATGTGAATCTTAGCCCGACAAACTGAGGGTCTTAATCACTGTCACAACTTCTGCTGCCCTTGGTCAGTTAACGTCTAATCACAGTTTACAGAAAATTACAGGAAAACCAATAATTTATTATAGTACCTGGAAATTACTTTTCAGTAGCTTGCATGCGCTTCTTACACTGTAATCATGTTACGTAATGCTGCACTCAACGGTCCTAAATGGTCAATACACCTAGGCACTTTAATTCTGTAGCATAATAAAATACAGGAACATTAAATTTTATTTAACCTCTTCCCATGGATTGATGTGTAAGCTTCTTCTCTGTCTTATTTTTACCAGTGGTGTATTCTATATTGAGGCCTGCTGATGATTCAGAGAAGCTAAAAATTGTGGAGGTCAAGAAACTTTCACCTCACAGAGAGTCAATCAGATGTCTTGTCAATGTGGCAGGTTGGTAGATCTTAACCCTTTAAGCCCTAACGGTGATCAGCGTCAAATTTCTCCTTGTAATATCAATGCTTATTCAACCCCTGAGGTCATGAGAATTAAGAATGTGATCACCCAAGGTGAATTTTCTTGATATTTTAATAACTTCTCCCCAGTACTTTTATAAAAAAAAAGTATGGGTACAAGATAGGAGAATTTGTTCTCTGATATTAGGGGTTACAGGGTTAAGGCATATGCAGTGCTTAGAATTATGAAGGGCATCAAACAGGAACATTTTCCAGACTGATACTTTCATGAATGGAGCATTAGGCTTGGTATTTTAGAATCACTGTACAAGACAATTTACAATATTGAAGTGTGTACAACTGCTATGTGATGCAAACTCAATATAGTTTTTAAACAACTTTGGCCACCAAGGCGGCATCATCCGTCCACCATCAAGTCAGCCCTTGTGAGTCTCTCAGTGCCGATACTGGATTACATGTAATTGTTGATGAATGGATTGATGAATGCCCACTCCTGACCCTGCTATTATTAATACCTACACCCATTGAGTACCTAATTGTCTACCATTCAAACACAGATAACAGTAGAGATTGGAAAATAGGAGCTTTATTGAATTGGCTGACAAATGATTGACACTATTCTAGATCACAATGAGGGGTGGGATTGAGGATCGTTTGCTTAATAAATCAAACAATAATTGGGTTGTCACAAGTATTTACTGTTAAATAATACCTGAACAACCTCTCTTAAAGAGACACAACAAAACTAAAGTCTGACAGTTACAGTAAGTCCCACACCTTTGTTTCAGATTTTTTATGTTTGAATAAGTACCATAATAAATTTCTGAAAAGCAGTCTTTAATCTTTATTACTACAATCAAGATTTTAGGCACAAGGACGTTTGGGTATCACCAGTTGTGGGATAATTGAATTGTAGAAATAATAATAATAATAATAATAATAATAATAATAATAATAATAATAATAATTTAATATTTATATTGTGCAAAATACATGTAAATATGATCAAAATGCGCATTACATGAAAGTAAATTAGCAACATTAATAAGTTATCCTATGTCCAAAAATAACTAAAAATATTGTGTAAAAAAACAATGGATCTGTAAAAATATAATATATCCATAATCCTAAAAAATCCTAATAAAAAGCTAATCTAAAAAGATTTGTCTTAAGTAAACCTTTAAACCTAAGAAAATCCCAACAAAGGTTGTAAAACTTTATATTGGTGCAATCCTCTGGGATTTTTGTATGAAATGTACTTTATCATCCCCTGAACATTCACATTAGATGACAGCTCTACCATCATGGTCCCACTACCATTTAAAGATCAGCAATCAGCTAACTCCGTCAAGAAGCAAATGCAAAATTTGAGCGCCAACATTGGAGTCCAAATTAAACCAGTCTTTCAGTCTAAGAAGATTGACCAAATTCTTGCTCTAAAAGAGAAGAGGCCCCCTATTGTCAACAATCAATGTGTGGTTTACAAATTTGAATGTGATCTGTGCAACGCAGATTATGTCGGGTACACCACTCATCATTTACACCAGCGCATTAATGAACACAAATATTCTGCAATCGGGAGGCACCTTGAGCAACACGGTCTATCGAAGGCTGATTTAGCCGGCAAGCATTTCTCTATTCTAAAGAAATGTAGATCAAAGTTCGACTGCCTAATCTTTGAGATGTTGTTCATTAAAGAATTGAACCCTGAGTTAAATACTCAGAAAGACTCTATTCGCGTCAAACTCCTTACGTGACTCCGGCTGCATGCGAATACTTCATTAAGATCACATATTTTTGCTTTTATTTGTCTCTAAGGAATTATTTTACATTTATATTCATTTTCATTTCGCTCATCACTGACTTGAGAATGACGTTGAGCAAACGTCGAAACGTCGTCGCTTTTTAAACTTTTAAACCAAGATGGTTTTAAAGTTTTTAAAGTTTTCAACATTATTGCAATTTTTTACAGTTAAAACATTCACATTATCAATGCATCCCAAAAATCTACAAAACAAGTTCTCTTTACTCTAGACAGCATGTTTGCGTCTGCGTCACTGGATGGAGCCATTGTCCTGTGGAGTTCACACAGTCTTTCTTACACACGGCAATTTAACTTTGTCAAGAATTATGAAGGACCAAATCATACCTACCCTGCCAGCGCTCAGCACGTGTTTACTGTGGATCAGGTATGGCTTAAAGACTTAACAGTGATCAGCATCAAATTTCTCCTTGTGATATCAACGTTCACTCAACCCCTGAGGTCATGAGAATTAACGTTGTGATAACTCAAGGTAAATTTTCTTGATATTTCAATAACTTCCCCCTAGTACTTTTATAACAAATGTGTGGGACAAGATAGGAGAATTTGTTGTTTGACATTAGGGGCTAAAAGGTTTAAAAAAAACCATCAGTTGCAGTATATTACAGGTATACAACTTTTCC
>NW_028145426.1:2662500-2690000 GCF_977016875.1 Pavona decussata | reverse complement strand
AGATTTGTATCAAATGGGCAAAATATCATTATAATATTTACATGTTCTAATTCTCATCTCTTTCTGTTTGTTTTGCAGTGTTCCAGAAATTCAGAATTTAAGTGCTCCGATCAATCCAGCCCTCCTAGGCGAATGTGTTGCCCACACTGGTGCCATTAATGTAAGTGAAGCAGATTTTCCTTGGAAGCTTAAACCGTTTTTACTGCTGAGAGTGTTGAGGTTAAATTCATTAATTTTAAACTTTTAGAACTTAAAATAAAGTCACGACCCTCGTTATTAAGCGACCAGTCAAAATGCTTGGAGGTGGTTGCCTGGAAGAGATGGTCACAAATAGAAGAGAGGTCACGAGAGGTTACAAATATAAATAGTGATTTGACTGAAACAAAGGAATATGCGTTCATGGACTAGTGGTCGCTTAACAGAGCTAAACTAAAAGGAGACGTCTCACGGGGATTTTGACTTTTTTTAGTGAAATGCTGCAACAATACCTTCACTTAGGTACAAAGAATTCTAGAGCACCTACACAAAAAAAATCAACTAAATTCTTTAAAGGAACAAGTCATGGTCAGTTCTGGGGCATTTGAGGAACGAACATGCAACAACTGCGAAAAGATTAGCCCAACGTTTTTTAAGTTACAATCCATTCCGAGCCTGTCCTTCTGTGGCCAGAGACACTCAAGACAGCCTTAGTGCACTGGGGTGGTAATTTATGACAAAACTGGACCATTGTTGCAAGGTTTCTGTTGTTATAAAAACGAGACCAAATCCCCGTGATATCGCTCAAAGAGGTTTGAGGACAGTCAAAAGCGCGGAGCACGAGGAAAGAGTACCATTTAAGAGAGAGTTCTCGAGAGACAGATCCAAACGATTAACGATTCAAATGATTACTTCTGAGAGTGAAAGAGATAGTCCACCTTATGGTAGTGATCATTCCCGGACGTTCTTAGTTCTTGAGAATGATGTATTTATCAGTAAATGACACAGGCATACTTAGAAAAAAAATCTGAGGGCTCCTATCAGGAGTCGAACCTAAGACCTTCCGATTACTAGTTCGGATGCTCTACCACTAAGCTACAGGAGACTCCTGGGAGCTAAGGCCATTAAACTAGGTTCATGGGACAAACATCCTGTGTACTGCTACGATTGGAATGTCAATGTGTGGCATATGCGCAATGGAAATAATGTGATGGAATATGTTAAGCCTAGTGAATAAATGAGAATGATGTGTTAATCAGTATCGTATTCAGTATTATTTATCGTTCTTCATTGTAAAATCGTGACCAGTTATCCTCGCGCAAGATAAGTAGTTCTCGCGCGTTGCGTGGACGTCTTTAACGCAGTGATTGGAAATCAACCTGTCGATAATGTCCAGCGTGAACACAGAGAGGTATGAAGGGCGTAGTAAATGTGGTAGCAATTGTGCAAGCATGTTTAAGGTTCAGTCAGGCCAAAAGTAAGACTTTCTCAAAGTCCGTTTTCGTGGGAGTCCTCCCGACTCCGTCTCTCGTCGGTCAATCTTTCTGCGCATAAAAAGACGACTTGAGGCAAGTCTAGCCAAAGGTCATCCACACGAATTCCTTGCACGGTAGATACCAATGATGTGCTCGCGCCTGCACGGTCTGTGTAAGAGGTTTCTTGGGAAGCAAGACCGGACTTGTTCAGAGTATACAATATGCACGAAACATTCACAGCAGGCGCGAGCACATCATTGGTATCTAGCGTGTCACTCTGTTTTCAACTCCGCTGAGAGGAAATACCAAGTAATGTTTTTATATTTTTTTCTCCAGATGGCAGTAAATCTTGGTGAAGAGGGCTTTGCTTCATGTGGAAGTGATGGTCTTGTTGTCTTGTGGAAGGTAAGCTTTCTTGTCTTAGTGCTTATAAGGTTTCTGTTTTACGAGTGCTTGGTATCTTTCTTCTGTTAATGTCTTTTTAACCAAGTAGACAGCCATGAGTCATAGTTGTGCTTGTGAATAAAATTCTGAATTGTGACCGAACATTCAAATAGATGGAATGAGCAGTACTTGCTTGTAGTGCTTGTTATTTTGCTCTACAGACCTATTATTTTCTGAATAGAATCCTAAACTGTGACGAGTATTTGAAATGAAAGCTAACGAATCGTTTTACCCTTTCACGTGTTAAAAGGTCTTCGATATTTAGTTATCCAATCTTTGTTGTTGTTGTTAAAACGTACATAGCATGTGTGATTTCTGTTTTAGGATGGTGTATTGGAAAAAGAGAGAAGAAATGAAATGGTTCGCAACATACTGTTGTCTATGGATAATAACACGCCGTGAAGAATACCCTATAGATTGCTCATGTTCAGTCCTTTGGCTGCGACAGTTGAGGTTAATAGAACGAATGACTCCGCTTTTCGCTTCAATGTCGCGTCATGCGGCAAGCTTTGTCGCACCTTGTGATTTTCCCAAACCTGCCAGAAAGAATGTTTCATACTACAAACCACTGTGGGAACCATCGTTACGCACGTGCAACATCCCATGAAAATTACGACCGCGTCTGTAAAGGGCCAAAGAGACTGCTTGGTTGTTCACAATTAGAATGATAACGGTGATGATGATGATGATGATGATGATGATGATGATGATGATGATGATGATGATGATGATGATGATGATGATGATAACTGCACGCATCACTGTGACATATTTTCCCCATTTTATTCGTGTCTTTTGTCAATAGGTTAAGCGCCAAACAGAAAAAAGTGTGACCTCTTTCAATCAACTCACACACTTTCGTGAAAGCTGAAGATAACTCAGAAAACTGACTTAAGGCCATAGGTTTACGCTTAGCTTAATCCTGATTGGATGGCTGATCTGCACTAATGTATGCAAAGATGAATCAAACATTGCATCGTTTCCTTAATTCTTTCTTCATTCTCGGATATCCTGATGGCTAACGATTTCACTTCTTTGACCTTTTACTTTTCAGTAATAACATTCGGTTCCAGTCTGAAGGTCTCCCAGTTCATTCTACCTAACAGCAAATCGAACGCAAATCCTAACCAGGTGGCTGGTGTACGATTCGTGTTTCTTTATCTTACCAGTCACGAAAATTTGAGATTTGTCGGTCTTGAATGGCGTATGGGCACCCTTCCGCCCATTGTCGCGCACATTATCTCGTTCTAGCGAAGTCTAGTTTTCGCATATCAGATTAGGACAACAGGGAATTGTAACTGTTCGACGCATCTCATCAACTGAGTGCGCTTGGATTCCTCTTTAATAATTGGTTAATGTCTTTATAGAAGTCTTATTCCTCCGCAGTCTGTTAGTTTGTTATCAACCTATTTGCTTTTGATAAAGACCGATCAAACATGCTGTCATGTTGAATCTGACAAAACACGAGCTAAACTGAACTGGAGTTTGTACAAAGTGAGTACACTCACAAGTAACCCAGACTCGCAACAGGTTTCCTCAAAGGTGAAATATGAGGATTTGTATGAATCCAATACAAACGAAACCTGTTGTGAGTCTGCGTAAGAGTTCGTTTTCGACGATCGACGACGTTAGCGGGATCATTAACGATAAACAGTAGGGTAGCATTTTTGTCTTTATGAATTCACGAGGTTTGTATAATAGGGTATAATAGGTTCTTTTGTATGTATCAAGTCAAAGTACAATATAATTAGCGTTGAATGTTGTGCCGCTAGCACTAATAACACAAATGATGAATCAGAGAATTAACTTTGCAGTGTATGTGCTAAGTGAACCTAGGGCACAGAAAAGAATCTTTTTCTGCGCCCTGGTGAACCCATGATTTCCCACTGAGCGTTAGCCCTAGTAAGGAAATGGGAGACCACACGAGGCAGAGAAAAAAATCTGTGACCTCGGCGGGAATCGAAGCCTCGACCTCAGGATTTGATCGTCCGTTGCTCTACCAAGTGATCTACGAGCCCAGACGGGAGCAAGTCGTGCGTGATTACGCATTTGGCATCTGAGATCGTATTTCAATACCTGCTCGATTGAAGAATTGTTGTCCCTTGCAAAGTATGAATCGGAAACGATGTGACCTGGTGATACATGAGGCTCGGTTTTGTTTTGTTTGTTTTCCGCGAGTAATATGTCAATTTAAAGGCCTAAAAACGACGTACAAACGAACAAGAAGAATGCAAATAAGCTCATAGGTCAAACGCTTCCCAGAAAGCTGTTCGATGTTATCATTTATGGTTTATGCCTATTATCTGACGTTTTTTCAATCGTGTGTATTCAAATTAGATTGCATTATTCAAAGAAGAAGAGAAAATGTTCACGAAATGTTTCAAAAATACGTTTCTAGTTTATAGCAAATAGTAATAGTGAGTAGAGTAATAAGTACACCGTCGTCTAAGTACTTTTCCTTCAAATTTAAAAACGTTTTGCCAAAACTGTTTTCATTACGCAAGTGCCATGTTTTTCTCCGTCTGACCGGTTTAATACAGTCTCGGATTCGCGGAAATCAGTTCTCTAATCACGTATTAAAGGGGCAACTGTCATGGAGGTCTTGCTGCATTTTGGTCAAAACTGCTCGAATGTTTGACTAAGAACTTTTTTCAAAACACAACCATCTTCCAAATCAGCCCTTTTAATCCCCACGGAATCAACGAACGCTTTTCATTCGACTAATTTATTCTTGTTTTCCACATTACCATGCTCCCACTCATAGCGTAACTCCACTGCTCGCTATATAGACTTCATACAACCCACAATCCCTTCCTTTGATTCACTATGGCGAAAGGTTAACGCTCGAAGCGTCAGCATGCGAATCTCTTTATGGTGGCCAAATTACCTTTAGTTATCAACTCTGTTGATAAAACCAAATTTTCCTTTCCACTCCCCACCGATGAAGCTGAAACGGTTATTGGACTGATTTACTGCTAATACAATAACGCTCTCAGGACAATTTACCATGAAGCTATGATGGAAACTATTTAATTGTTGGCGGGCCCCGTTCGCTGTTATCGAGTAGCTTTCGTCGAAACAAAAATTGAACGCGGTTGGTTTTGAAAAGTAAACAGGGGCTAACTTGAATAAAATTTTTGTTTTGAAACTGTTTGTTTTGCTTTCTGTGTATCTTCATTCACGAAAGCTCGTAGATAGTCAATACATTTGTAATAAATAGAGTGATCTGACTTTAACAAACGCTGAAAGCCCCTACTGCTATTTAATATTTTTTGTTCAAATTGTCTTAGCGTTTTATAAGAAAATTTGAAATCGTAGAAAATTCCACGCTAGGTGTGTTGTTCTTTCGAGCCGATAGCTAAGTCAGTGAACAACTAATAAGAGAAACCCTGCAATTCGACTCCTTGTTGTGTAATCTTTGTCTTTGTGCGCTTAACCCTTTTAAACTCTAACAGTGATCAGCATCATTTTTCTTCTTGTAATATCAAAGTTTATTCAACCCACGAGGTCATGAGAATTAAGGATATGATCACCCAAGGTGATTTTCTTGATATCTTAATATTTTCCCCCCATTACTTTCATAAGAAAACTATGGGGACAAGATAGGGGAATTTGTTCTTTGATATTAGGGGTTAAAGGGTTAAAATTACTGTCCAGATTTTCTTTGATTTCAAAGGTTTCCCATATAATTAGACCCCTAATGAACAATCGTGACGCCCTTCGTTGGATTTTTAGGTGCAAAATGCCACCACACCACTTTCCAAAAACGGAATCCATTGCACATGAGTGATGTAATTCATAGCAGATTAGTCTTAAAAAGCAGTTGTGGTGTAAACTCTTTGTAGTTTGCAATATGGCCGGGTGCCCGGTTTTTCGAAAGTCGTTAATCCCCGATTAAAAATTAAGCGAGGCTTTCAACTCGCTCTTTAAAAATGTTTTATAAGCTGCTTTTAAGCTGAATGTACGAAAAATGTCTAAGTCAAAACTGAAGAGGAGAAATTTTTTGGAAAAATGCTTATTGATTAGTAATTAAACTTGAATCAAACTTCACGTTAACCTGGGAAAAGCTTCATCGGGCTTTGACGTCTTTGGACAACTGGGCCCAGTTGTTCAAAGCACGCGAACCCAGGGTTAGTGGGAAGCTTTATTTTAGTTTAGTTACTAATCGATAAAGATCGTGGTGGTGTCATTTCTTGTTAGGGAAACTGATGCAAAAAATATAACTGCACAGCAAATTACAATAACTGAAAAATCGAAATCATTTTTTTTTTTTAATTTTAATTTGAGAAATCCAACTTACTTTTATTTCCAAAATCAAATGTGACGTCATCTCCGATTAGCTCAAATGGTGCCCAGTCTCTCACATCAGCATAGCCGTTTCTTTTCATCCACTTCATGGCCTGGTGCAGAGATTCACTGGCACTTTCCCCACGAACAAGGTGCTCATAGAAAATGTTGCTTCATCTGGTATGGCCCTCAGGGCCACCAAAACTGAGCGTGCACCACATGCTAAGAAAGCTCGAGCCATTCCGACAACTCCCTCGGATGTAATCTGTCCACGTGCACTGTAACAGCAGCTAAGGACGACTAGTTTGACTCGTATACGAACTTCTAAAAGTTCATCTATTGCTTTTTCTTGGAATCCTGTCTAAAGGTCATGAAGAAGCAAGAACAATTTCTCCCGCTGCGGCCAAACTGTGCGTAGCAGTCTGCGCAGACCCACTAAGTGTGTGTTTTCGAGAACCGCTTGTTTAGTTGCTTCCTTTCCTAACAAAGGCTCAGCTCCTAGCAGTCATCTAATCATCTCAGCTTCCTCTCTTGCACCAGATAGTGGCAATGTCGGCAGAGGATCTCCCCGACGCACCACATCACCAACATAAGGCTCGCCCACTATCATTGCTCCAGTCTGACTGTCATAATCCGCTGAGCTATCCTGAATGAGCTGCACAGTAGTAAAAGAAGCAACGATGCGAATCCTGTAAATCTATGATAAATACTTGCCGTTTTCGTCACGTAACGCCGCAAATGGCACTTAATAGATGACTCGATCAAGAAAAATGATGATCCCAGATTCGTTAGGTAAGTCAGCCGCAGGTGCGATCATTTTGTACAACTGATTAAGAGCTGGGACGGACACTTTGATCACTTCTTCAGGGAAGACAAGTTAAATTCTTTCCGACTTATTTTTTGAAGAGGTGGCTTAAGGAAGACCTCCACACTATTCAACATTCATTGATTCATTCATTCATTGATTCATTCATTCATTCATTCATTCATTCATTCATTCATTCATTCATTCATTCATTCATTCATTCATTCATTCATTCATTCATCCATGGCCATCCATCCACCCATCCATCCATCGATTCATTCATTCATTCATTCATTCATTCATTCATTCATTCATTCATTCATTCATTCATTCATTCATTCATTCATTCATTCATTCATTCATTCATTCATTCATTCATTCATTATCCATGGCTATCCATACATCCATCCATCCATCCGTCGATTCATTCATTCATTCATTCATTCATTCATTCAATCTTTATTTATACAGGGTTAAAAAATGATCAGGTCAATACAATATAACGACAATATTAACTATCAACATCAAAATGTATAAATGTATAAAAATCCTAATCCTAAACAATAAAATTAAAACCTAAGAAACACTTGACCTGCTTTCCATGAATGCCTGAATATTAAATCACGTTGAGTTACGTACGAGTAGAAAAGCTGTGATCCTATTTGACCCAAACATATTGCTCAAGAGACAGTTCCTAAAATGTGCCCTAAGCTGAGGCTTCCCTTTCCCATCACCAATTACTTTTGCTGATCTTTTCTGTTGTTGATCGACGATCTCAGAGATCTTTCTGCCCACACTTGGAAATTCGTAAATGACACCACCATTGCTGAAGTTGTACCACGAGGGGCGCGTAGTGATATCATCAAGTCCGTGACAGCTGTCGAAGAGTGATCTCAAGAGTGTTCCCAACTAAACCTTATACAGCTCAACGGGGTTAAAAGCAGAGAATAAATCATCGATTTCAAGAGGAGCAAACACGTTTTCGACCCTTTTAAATGCCAGCGGAAAAGATCTGAACATGGTAAAGGGCGCGAAAATCCTAGGGCTAATATTTTCGTCTAATTAATGCTGATGCGATCACGTCACTGAATCAATCATGAAGGCCAACAAACGGCTGTATTTTCTACGGTTACTTAAACGGGATCGTGTCCCATCGGAGGACATCAAGACGTCCTACTGTGTAATCGTTGGGCCTGTCTAGCAAGACTGAATGAAAACAACCAGATATTTCTCCATTACTTCCTCAGAGCTTACAAATGATTCGATCCTAGGTTTTAATGTATCCATCATATGTGCATCAGATGTCCAAAAACGTGTTCAGTAAGCTCAAAAACTGTTTCGTCTTTTTCCAACTAGACATGAACCGGAGTACGACCTTAGACAACGCCCCTTGGACAACCTCTCGAAGGTGTGCATCGAAATTTAAGTTTAAACTTCTTTCATCAGAAAGTCTTTACATTTGATATAGGTAGCCGTAAGTTCACGCTTCTCCTTTCCTGTCCCAGATTTCCTCAGTAATTGCTAGTGCTTAGTAAGGGTATTCTTTAACCTTGGTATATTCCCCAAGCGACTAATACACAGCTCCAAGGTTGCTGTAAACTGAGGCTTCTTCTTTCCTGTCACCGATTTCTTTCATAATATCTAGTGCTTTGTCATGGTATTCTCTATCCTTGAAATCTTCCCCAAGCGACTGATGCACACCTCCTAGGTTGGTGTAGACTTAGGCTTCTCCTTTCCTGTCACCGATTTATTTCATAATTGCTATTGCTTTGTCGAGGTATTCTTTAGCCTTGCTTTCTTTCCCAAGCGAATGATACACAGCTCCAAGTTTGCTATAAGCCGAGGCTTCTCCGTTTCTGTCGCCAATTTCTTTTCTGAGCAACAGCTCTTTCTCCAGATACTCTCTAGCCTTGTTATATTCCTCAAGCAGCTGATACACGGCACCAAGGTTGCTGTAAGCCCAGGCTTCTCCTTTCCTATCACCGATATCTTTCATAATTGCTGGTACTTTGTCATGGTACTCTTTAGCCTTGGTATATTCGTTAAGCGACTGATACACAGCTCCAAGGTTGATGTAAGCTAACGCTTCTCCTTTTTTGTCACCGATTTCTTTCCTAATTGCTGGTACTTTCTCAAGGTATTCTTTAGCCTTGGTATATTCCCCAAGCAACTGATACACAGCTCCAAGATTCCCGTAATCCGAGGCCTCTCCGTTTCTGTCACCTATTTCTTTTCTGAGGAACAGTGCTGTCTCCAGATACCCTCTAGCTTTGACATATTCCCCAAGCGACTGATACAGACCTCCAAGGTTGCTGTAAGCAAAGGCTTCTCCTTTCCTGTCACCGATTTCTTTCATAATTGCTGGCACTTTGTCATGGCATTCTTTAGCCTTGGTATATTCCCCAAGCGAATGATACACAGTTCCTAGGGTGACGTAGGCGAAGGCTTCTCCTTTCTTTTCGCCGATTTCTTTCATAATTGCTGGTATTTTGTCAAGATATTCTTTAGCTTCGGTATATTCCCCAAGCGACTGATACATAGCTCCAAGGTTGCTGTAAGTCGATGCCTCTCCTCTCCTGTCACCGATTTCTTTCATAATTGCTGGTACTTTGTCAAGGTATTCTTTCGCTTCGGCATATTCCCCAAGCGACTGATACACGGCTCCAAGATTGCTGTAGGCCCAGGCTTCTCCTTTCCTGTCACCGATTTCTTTCATAATTGCTGGTACTTTGTCATGGTATTCTTTAGCCTTGCTATATTCCCCAAGCGAATGATACACAGCTCCTAGGGTGATGTAAGCCGAGGCTTCTCCACTCCAGTCACCGCTATCTTTCATAATTGCTGGTACTTTGTCAAGGTATTCTTTAGCCTCGTTACATTCCCCAAGCGTCTGATACACAGCTCCAAGGTTGCTGTACGCCCAGGCTTCTCCTTTCTTGTCACCGATTTCTTTCATAAATGCTGGTACTTTGTCAAGGTATTCTTTCGCTTCGGTATATTCCCCAAGCAACTGATACACAGCCCCAAGATTGCTGTACGCCCAGGCTTCTCCTCTCTTGTCACCGATTTCTTTCATAATTGCTGGTACTTCGTTTTGGTATTCTTTAGCCTTGTTATATTCCCCGAGCGAATGATACACAGCTCCAAGGTTGCTGTAAGCCGAGGCTTCTCCTTTTCTGTCACCGATTTCTTTCATAATTGCTGGCACTTTCCCATAGTATTCTTTAGCCTTGGAATATTCTCCAAGCGAACGATAAACAGTTCCTAGGAGGATGTAGGCGAAGGCTTCTCCTCTCTTGTCACCGATTTCTTTCATAATTGCTGGTACTTTGTCATGGTATTCTTTAGCTTCGATATATTCCCCAAACGACTGATGCATAGTTCCAAGGTTGCTGTAAGCCGAGGCTTCTCCTTTCCTGTCACCGACTTCTTTCATAAGCGCTGGTACTTTGTCCAGGTAATCTTTAGCCTTGGTATATTCCCCAAGCCACTGACACACAGCTCCTAGGTTGATGTTAGCCCAGGCTTCTCCTTTCTTGTCACCGATTTCTTTCATAATTGCTGGTACGTTTACACGGTATTCTTTAGCCTTGGTGTATTCCCCAAGCGACTGATACACAGCTCCAAGATTGCTGTAAGCCCAGGCTTCTCCTTTCCTGTCACCGATTTCTTTCATAATTGCTGGTACTTTGCCATGGCATTCTTTAGCCTTGGTATATTCCCCTAGCAAATGATACACAGCTCCTAGGGTGATGTAAGCCCAGGCTTCTCCTCTCCTGTCACCGATTTCTTTCATAATGGCTGGTACTTTTTCATGGTATTCTCTAGCTTCGGTATATTCACCATGCGACTGATACACAGCTCCAACGTCGCTGTAAGCCCAGGCTTCTCCTTTCTTGTCACCGATTTTTTTCATAATTGCTGGAACTTTGTCATGGTATTCTTTAGCCTTTGTATATTCCCCAAGGGAATGGTACACAGCTCCGAGATTCCTGTAAGCCCAGGCTTCTCCTCTCTTGTCACCGATTTCTTTCATAATTGCTGGTACTCTGTCAAGGTATTCTTTCGCTTCGGTATACTCACCAAACGACTGATACACATCTCCAAGATTGTTGTAAGCCCAGGCTTCGCCTTTCTTGTCACCGATTTCTTTCATAATTGCTGGTACTTTGTCATGGTATTCTTTAGCCTTGGTTTTTTGCCCTAGCGAATGATAAACGGCTCCTAGGGTGATGTAAGCCCAGGCTTCTCCTCTCCTGTCACCGATTTCTTTCATAATTGCTGGTACTTTGTCATGGTATTCTTTAGCCTTGGTATATTCCCCAAGCGACTGGTACACAGCTCCAAGCTTGCTGTAAGCCAAGGCTTCTCCTTTCCTGTCACCGATTTCTTTCATAATTGCTGGTACTTTGTCATGGTATTCTTTAGCCTTGGTACATTCCCCAAGCGAATGATACACAGCTCCAAGGTTGCTGTAAGCCCAAGCTTCTCCTTTTCTTTCACCGATTTCTTTCATAATTGCTGGTACTTTGTCATGGTATTCTTTAGCTTCGGTATATTCCCCAAGCGACTGATACACAGCTCCAAGGTTGCTGTAAGCCCAGGCCTCTCCTTTTCTGTCGCCGATTTGTTTCATAATTGCTGGTACTTTGTCATGGTATTCTTTAGCCTTGGTACATTCCCCAAGGGAATGGTACACAGCTCCAAGACTGCTGTAAGCCCAGGCTTCTCCTCTCCTGTCACCGATTTCGTCCATAATTGCTGGTACTTTGTCAAGATATTCTTTCGCTTCAGTATATTCCCCAAGCGACTGATACACAGCCCCAAGATTGCTGTACGCCCAGGCTTCTCCTTTCCTGTCACCGATTTCTTTCATAATTGCTGGTACTTTGTCATGGTATTCTTTAACCTTGTTATATTCCCCGAGCGAATGATACACAGCTCCAAGGTTGCTGTAAGCCCAGGCTTCTCCTTTCCTGTCACCGATTTCTTTCATAATTGCTGGTACTTTGTCATAGTATTCTTTAGCCTTGTTATATTCCCCAAGCGAATGATACACAGTTCCTTGGGGGATGTAAGCCCAGGCTTCTCCTTTCTTGTCATCGATTTCTTTCATAATTGCTGGTACTTTGTCATAGTATTCCTTAGCCTTGGTATATTCCCCAAGCGAATGGCACACAGCTCCAAGATTGCTGTAAGCCGAGGCTTCTCCTTTCCTGTCACCGATTTCTTTCATAAGTGCTGGTACTTTGTCATGGTATTCTTTAGCCTTGCTATATTCCCCAAGCGAATGATACACAGCTCCTAGGGTGATGTAAGCCAAGGCTTCTCCTTTCCTGTCACCGATTTCTTTCATTATTGCTGGTACTTTGTCAAGGTATTCTTTAGTTTCGGTATATTTCCCAAGCGAATAATAGGCAGCTCCAAGGTTGCTGTAAGCCGTGGCCTCTGCTTTCCTGTCACCGATTTCTTTCATAATTGCTGGTACTTTGTCAAGGTATTCTTTAGCCTTGGTATATTCCCCAAGCGACTGATACACAGTTCCTAGGGTGATGTAAGCCGAGGCTTCTTCTTTCCTGTCACCGATTTCTTTCACAATTTCTAGTGCTTTGTCGAGGTATTTTTTTAGCCTCTTTGTAATCATTGATAAAAATGTAAGCCAAGGATATCTTATTAGAAATGATTTTTAACAACAATTTGACAATGTTTTCTTCTATTACCCCTGCTTTCCGGTAAAGGAAAACCAAGCATTTCTTATAAACGTCGATGGCTTTTAGAATACGACTTGTGTTAAGAAGAAAATCGGCAACCACTAGACCGATGTTGATGGCTTCCATAACTTCGTATCCCCTATTCAGGAGAAATCTGAGCTCCCTTTGATGCCTGTCAACAAAAAGGAGTTAATATTATCTACAGTCGGACCTCTATTGAGCGGCCACCTTTTAAGCGGCCACCCTCCATTAAGCAGCCACTTTCCAAAGTCCCGAATTATTATTTTGTCAGTAAAGTGCTGTATTCAATACCTCTATTCAACGGCCAACCTCTATTAAGCGGCCAGTTTTCAAAGTCCCCAGGGTGGCCGCTTAATAGAGGTCCGACTGTATTAGCCTTTTATTTGTTCTGTCGTATTACCTTTTACCTTTGTGTTACTCATGATGCCGATGATGATGAGGATGATGATGATGATGGTGATAATTGTTTTTATTCGCGTTATAGAAGTACCTGACAAATGTTACAGTTAACAATTATTCACCGAAGTGGAGGTTGTAAAGTGGTTAAAGAGCCGCGATCCACCACTTTCACCGACACTGAGGTGAATAATTGTTTTAGTATGTGACATTCAAGCTGAATAACTAGCGAGCCAAAAAATTCGTTTATTTTTGATAGTCTACCGACAAATGGTGGGATATTTTAAAATTTCGCGCGCTGCGCGGTAAGCGATTTCTTGTTGTAGAAAGTTCCGTCTCGCTTTTGTTGCCAACGATTACAACTTTTTGAAGCACTTGTTCAGTTGCTAAGGTGTCACTCCTTCAATTGTTGTGTAAATTCGTCTGGATTTTGAAACCATGCTGCAAAACATTAGATGTTTTATTGTTTACATTGTAATTATAGTGCTCGGCAGTTTTCGTAAACAAGGCATCGTGGTTTCATTTTTCACCTTAGAATATGAGGTTGGAAAGATTAAATAACTTACCATTTAATGCCGTCAAACTAAACTTTGTTGCCATTTTTTTTATTTTTTTGACAGCTGCCTCGTTTATCTAAATAAATTCTTCTTTATTGACCGTGGCGAAACGGGAAGCCATCTTGTTTCTCTTCGGTTGCTCGGAGGTGAATAGTACTTGGCTAATCACCTCCGAGCTATCCAATCAACACCCGCGAAAGACACTCTTCACTTTTGTGGTATATACTAATTTTAACTATTAAAAAGTCTGCGCTGTATGCGTATCTTTTACATATTAAAAGAAAAGATTATTTCAAATCTTAAACCACCACGTGTCGCCTCGCCTCATTTAGCGAAAGCTATAGTTTTTATTTTTGCTTTTTAAAATAGCCCATTAAAATTAAATGTTTATTTTCGGAATCTTGCGGCCCTTAGGCGCAGTGATAAAGCTTTTACCCTTGGAAGTAATTCATGCAGCTGATGACAATAATTCTACTAATTTAAAAAAAAGCCAGCGGTCGCAGTTTTTCTAAAAGTTCATACCTATGACGTACGATACCGAAATTTAACATTCCCGGTGTTAACTTCAGAGTTCATATAAAGCTGACAGGAGCGTCGACTCAAGTTTCTAGAGTTAACTTAAAAAGAGAAACAAAATCTAGTTGTACGGGCAAGGTTTGAATTCATTTTTGTCCCTAAGTGACAGTCAATAAGAGTCAAGTAAATAGGGAAAGCCCTGACGAGAAATGCATACAAACTACTTTTCTAACTGACTCAAGTTTTCTGTCAAAATGTTTCCCGCTTGTACTATAGTAGCTGTATAAATTGAACGAGGTAAACATACTTATCTGGAGTATAACCCCGGATGTACCCACATCCTATGCATGTTAATATATTATTATTATTATTATTATTATTATTATTATTATTATTATTATTGTTGTTATTATTATTATTATTATTATTATTGTTATTATTATTATTATTATTATTATTTATTTTTTAATAAGAATTGCCGTCAGCTAAATTTTAGCGTTCTGATAGGCAATCCAATGACCCTACGATCGAGTGAGGTGAGTGATACCTACGTACGTACATACATACATACATACATACATACATACATACATACATACATACATACATACATACATACATAATTAGGCTAAAGGAATAACTTGTCAAGCGTTTCCATTAAAGATGCCTTGGTGACTCTAGACAGATAGGTACAATGGAAATGAAGTCATTTGGTCTTTTTCCTCCGGGATCAAGTACACGCCGGCGAGTGCAGAAAAGGTATGTGCAATCAGGGAAAGATAAAATTAAGGGCAAGACACATTTTAAGTGAACAGGACTGATTTTTTTTATTTACTTGATCGAATTTTCAAGTTGTTCTCGTATGAAAATAAAAAAAAAATCCCTATTAACTTTTCTTCCCCTATTTTTGGGCGGACAAATAGGTGTAATTTCACTACAGGTTGGATACAAAACCGCGCACGACAAGAGACTGGCATAGTGGACCTCTGACGTCAATACAAGAACGCTACTTTCGCGGGTTTATCTATTCCAAAATGTTTTTCTTTATGCAAAGGAAGAAATAAAGTGCTGAAGATATCATCTATCATAAATAACTGCCATTTCTAATCCAATTTTGTTTGGTTTGTTCTCCATACCATATGTTTTTATTCAGCAAAATCAACTCAGCGAAATCGGAAACGCGTTCATTGGCGAATAATATTTCAAAGCACAATGACAGACTTCTCAACCTCACTATATGTTCATGTATTCGTACACATAAATCAACAACAAGGTGGATTAAACAAAGGTTCTCCGTTAAGTGTACAATCAAGATGATTTCAAAAGAATGCTCAAACTCTATCTCAAGGTAAAGTTTAAAAATACATGTAACAGCTAGTCAAAGTGCGAATACTTTAATATCCCCCCTATCAAAAAACTACTGCATTTTAAGTGGAGGTGGACCTGCTCAGCAGAGCCGGGGCCCGCCTGATCGTCTCAGAGATGGGTCAATTTTTGTAACAAACGCGCCCATTAAATTATAAACATTTCTAAGCCAGTGTTAGAACTTGCATTCAAATGCGTTCAAGCTTTCAGAAAAAAATTGTTTTATGAAAATAATTTTGCTGGTTCTTATCATGAACCACTTTTGTGATCTCATACGATGATTCGCATACCTGTCGCCATCAAATGTCGCTTTAGTTCAAACTTTTTGACTACGGGCCGCATAACGGAACACGCTTTAGTGTGATTTTTGTAACGCAAAAAAAATATATTAAATATGATTTGGTTGAATTTCTAGTTAATTTGCTGATACGGTTTGCACGAGGGAGTATCAGCCCTGGACGAGACTTGTTATGTTACCGAGAAAATAGCATGGACCAGCGCTCAGTCTCCTCAATCTCAAAAGAAAAAAATTCTACAATTTCTGATCGATGTCACGTGATTTAGTTGTCTCTTGGTGGCAAACTTACCACTCAGCACATTAATTTACTGTCAAACTTATAGGTAAACTGTTGGGTAAGGTAAACCATTTCGCTACATGATTTTGAGCAATGTTTCCCAATACTATCTTTTCATCAATGGCCTTGCAAGTTTGTATGCAAGTGATGATTTTCTGCCTAACGAGGAAAAACTCCTTCTAAGAATAGATATCTTACTCTTTTACTACCGTCATACACTATTTAGTGCAAGATGCTCTTTAAAAGAATACGTTGGAGTGTTGGTCTGTAAATATTGCCAGACCCAGACAAACCTGAAAAGTCTCCAGCAAGACCCTTTTGGAGAATTAACTTTGAAAACATTATTTAAACTTTCTGTAAATTTATAGTTTTCCAGATATTCAAGAAAACGAACATACGGGTTTTGTCATAAGATCCCACAAAAATTGACCAAGTCCAGTACGCTTGTATTAAATGACTACGTATCGCAAGAAAACAAGATCGCTTTTATACAATAGCATACGTCTTCTACTTTTTGTCAATAGGAGGGTCATAGGTTCGACTACTGTTGGGACAACTCGGAGTTTCTTTTTCCAAGTATGCCTGTGTCACTGAATGTAAAATTCACCAATCCTTTTTATCAAACAGCGAGCATTTGCCTTCAATCATACCATAATCATTGATATTGCAACTCGTGTTGTCAAACAGAACACAAATGATGACGTATCAAGGTCACAGAAAACGCTTTATGCTCATTAACCTGAAAAGTGCTAGTGCATTCAGGCTGTTTATCAACAATTCTTGAAAGTTTAAGAAATATTTAACGGTGTCATATATTTTACCCACAATGCAACAGCCATCCCCTCCAAACTATAACGTGATTGTCAACTGCTAAATCAGGAAGAGGCTGTTTAAGCGTGCGGCGTGCCTAACCTTATCAACCCAGCTCTATATTGCCGCGAAGAAGGTTCTTCCTGCAACATTTTGCTCTTTGTACAGTTTTGTAACCTGTTTCTATACGTTAGGAATGTATTTTCGTGACCGCCGTCCTTCTGTAATGTGCGCTGAATCAGCCTAAATAATGCATATTGTCTATTGTGTCTTGATGTACTATTCGTTTTAAAAATTCGACTTATAAGGTCTAGATGACAGCATTAGGTCTGTGACATTACTTGTAGTTAACTTTTCCACTCACTGGCCACTGGGTATCTTAGAAATAAGAATTCGCAGCTACGACCGTGGAGCTCGAACACGTCCAGATGTCAAAGCAGGTAATGCAGTCAGAATTTTAAAGATCCCTGCAATACCAAGAAGCAAGAATAACTCAAGACCCCTTTACATAACTTGCGGACACGGGTCTGGGCTAGTTATGTTACACTCAATCATTTTCATTACATTCAAACAGTTGAAACGTATTCATAGAACTTCTTAACTATATTTGCGTGCTGGCAGATAATCCATTTCTGACAGCGTTCAATAAGGAAGGACAGCTCGTTGTCAGTGTTCGTTATTGACCTTAGTCCTTTCCTTAATTCCTCATGGTAGCCTCCGAGAAAGTCGAAAACAATATTGATTTGTGTAACGCTGTATTTTTATAAAGTTGTTTGATGCCTGCACGTAGTTCTGTGTATTTTTCCTGTTTCTTAGCTGTTTTGTCCGCAATTGTGCCAACTTGGCAGACAGTGCCTTCAATTATTATTATTATTATTATTATTATTATTATTATTATTATTATTATTATTATTATTATTATTATTTCTTTTTAAAGGAGAAATGATATAACAATAGTCTTGTTCACAGCTAGCGTTACTCGTGTGATCCATCAGAAACGCAACAACGTGGAAATCCTATGATCTTCGTAATACAACAAGCTCTTGCATAATCTCCCGGGGGTAAAAGTAATTCTTTGCGGCTACAATTCAGTTGTATCGGTTGAGTTTCATAGAACCTTGTTAAATGCATGAGCCCAAATGGTGTCAATACTACCTCTCCCTGCGAAAACAGATGGTTTGACTTAATGCCAAGGCCGGAGTCCTTTATGGCCTGTACGAAGCATGGAGTTGCAGTTGTAAGTTCCAGCTGCGAGTTACAAACAGAGAACATATAGATATTTCTAGTCCTAGTCAAGATAAGATAGTAAGTTAGGGATCGCAAAGACTTTGAAAAGAACATTTCGGGAAAAATAAGCAATAACCCCTGGGTGGGCAATCTTTTCCTGGAGTTCAGTTTTAATATCTGCCTAGTTACACCCAGAGGGTTACATTTTTGGGTAAAAGAAGTGTCAAGGACCTATGCCATTGCTTTATAAAGCTCAGACAATGGTAAAAAACTGGACGAATTCGATTATATTTCTTTCGTACCTTCCCACACGAGCATTTGCGTCACTTTTATGCTTATTTAGCAAAGAAATCTACCACAAAACACTTTACCAGCTTATAAATAAAAGAAGCATCGTTGCCGAAAGACTAAACAAAAAAGGGGTGGCAATCAAGTTTGGGGGTATTTTCCGAGTTGCTAATAACAAAACCTGAATGTAACGGAACTGCCCGCTATCCATAAATGATATAGGCGATATAACTGCAAGGGGTTTGCAAACATAAGGGTGAAGGTTTCCTTATGATGGCTACCGATCTTGACGGATCAGTCGCAGTGATCATATCGAAGCCTGGCGATACAAATGTCTGTATTCTGTCCATCACAGACGATCGCTCTCGATACCTAAAATACTGTTTTAAGCAATGGAGTGATCGTTGCCGATCATATGGAACGGCCAGCCGTAATGAATCCTCGGAGACCTAATAATGTAACCTGTCGTTGTCAGATATTATTTGAAAAACAGAACTAACGTGAAAGTTTGTCGGCTACGATTCATTTTCTGAACTATCGATTATTAGTATTGATTATTAGTATCGTTTCTATAAATTGGCACTCTTAGAAAGGTTTCCCTTGATTTTGCTTTTTTTTCCGGCGAATTTTTCCTGCTGAGTTTTTTCCCTTTACACCTTTTACGCGTTTTCTTTGCTTGCACATGCATTTGCACATGAATCCGCTCTTTGCAGTTTAATAAACGCGTGGGAAAATCTTAAAAACTCTGACGGAATGTAGCGATATGGAAAGTTGCGATGGTAAAGACCACGTAGCCGTGTAGTTGTTCACCATGGAGGATAATACCAAGTGTAATGGTAATCAATGGTAATCAAACCAGTGGCATCGATCCCTAACACTTCCTTTACTTAAAAAGGTTATTCTCTGGTTTGAACTTTTGTTTATATTAAAACTGGACTCAACAAAAGATTTAAGTACCCTTTACTCAGAAAAGTCCGTTTTAACGTCCTTGTGATCCCTAACTTTCCTATAACGTTAACTTCACTAGAAATTTTTATTTTCTAGTTTTGGCAACTCGCAACTCGCAACTCGCAACTCGCAACTCATAACTCGCAACTCCACAACTTGCAAATTTGCCCAGTCCTTATACAGGCGAAAACAAGGTTAATTTGATTCCAAATGAGAAAAAGTAAAGATCTCTGCCAAGCAACAAAGAGTGATTTTCCTGTGTTCTCCTTTTCTTTACGTTTATTTAGATTTCAGTAGGACCAACGTTGACTTAGTTATATATTTTAACTATTTTTTTGGGGGACACGAAACTGCTCTTGTAAGGCACTTCATCACAAGATTGAAGTGATGATAGAAAGACGACCACCGAGTACGTGAGAGTAAAATGCGCTCTGTCTCGATTAATTTCCATCAAGTAATTAGGCCATCAGTGAAAGGAAAATGCCCTCTGGCTCGATCAACCAGCATCCTGTAATTTTGCCCTCGGTGTTATAAACATTGTAATTGTCATTGTTGGTAAGCAGCTTGCTGCTTATACAAAAGTATTATTGTGGAGCTACGCTCTTAGGCTTGCCTAAATCTATATATTATGCTTGTTGTAATAATCATACCTACAATGCGGGCTGAAAGTGCTGGGACAGTAAACGCTATAGCAGCAAACTTCGCAGTAATTCCTCCCTCCCCCCCAAACAATGTTGAACTGGGTGGATACACAAGCAAAATAAGTGTCGATGTTCGCTAAGATCTTTTCAACATTGCCTTGGGGAAGGGGGGGTGGAGGCGTAGCTAAAGGGTCATAATAATGACGGGGAGAGTAAGACACGCAAATTTGAAAGGAATCTAGCAACTGTCCCAAGGACATCTGTCCTCCATTGTACCTTTATTTTATACCAGTGGCCATAATCAGAGATGGAGACCGTGACGAGATGCCATTTGGATTTGTGGGCTTGTCCCCATGTGTTGTATCAAAAAATCTATTTTTAGAAAAAATTGCGCCATGTGTGCGTGTGTGCACGCGTGTAAATGGTCAGGATCGCGCGTGGAGAAATTGATTTTTTTTTTCTACCCGTTCAAAATGGCGTCCAAATTTTAAAATCCTGCCAGGGAATGTCTCCTCGGTGCCCACATTTAAGAAATTAGACTCTCACAACGAACAGGTAACAATTGAAAGAAGATGGGGGAAGTTGGAATAAAAGTGTTTATTGATCACATGACTCTCACAGTAAAGTCAAAAAGGCGCTAAAACAGTGACGCTGCGTGCGTTACTACAGTTGAATGAATGAAACAAGTTCACACTTTACGGATTATGGGATATGTACTCAGACACGTAACTAACACGTAACAGTATGATATGGTTCAAATGATACCCGAAAAATGTCTAAAGGTCAGTTATTTGTTGTTGGAGAAAGTCTAAACAGTCAGTGTGGAATGTTATGATGCTGCAAAGTTGATGCTCTCAGCTTGCACTGTTTTATTGCTCATCTTGAACTGGAAAAAGAGCTTTTTGCTGCTTGAAATCAAGTTCCGTGACCACGGAAAGGATGAAGCAAAACAACAACCGGCGACACTAGTGGATGGACTTTCTAACCAGGAAAAATAAAATACGCTAACAAATTACACCTGAGCTTTATACCTTCTCACATTCGTAAAAACTGCAGCCGTTTTCTTGGCTATAAACAAAGCCTACTACTGATGCCGGGATGTAAAACAGTGGAGGATGCATTTGACTGTGACCGACACCGAGTTGAAACGTTTGGATTGGTTTCTGGATTTTATTCAAGATACGTACTTCAAAATAAGGTAAAAAAATTTCTTCTGTCATTTTAGCTGAATATTTGTTTTTACTCCCGCGGATATGCAATCCATGAAAACTTGTCGTTTGTCTGCTAGTAGTCTTGTTTCACCTATTCAGTTCTTAAGTTCTGCTGGAGCAATTTGGGAATTATTAGTTTATTTGGAGGTAAAAGTTGCTAGTTTGATGTTGAGGAAGTTTATCCTGCGAACTTGAAAAAAGAAAGAGTTTAAAAACAGATAAGTTTAAAAACGTGTTTACAGCTTTAATGTCCTTTCGATGACCATGGAAATCAACAACTAATAAACGAATGAACATTAATATCAACGTGTAATACTTCTTGAAAGCAGTGAGCCAACAGCCGTCACGAGAAGCAGTAAGGTTTTCGGCAACAATAAGTAATACAGAAATTCACTTCTGACCGATGTTGAAAAATTTGGCACTAATCTGTGAAAGAAATCTGCTCTTATCACGTAAAACCATTAACTCGTAAAATGGCAGTTTACAAAATTTGATCAGGGAAGCGCTGAAAATTCATGCAAGTGAGCGCATAGAAAACGCTAGAGACGATGGCCTTAACTCGTCTCCACAAGGACTTACCACCAATTTGAGATAAATGGTTGAACTGACTTCTCAAATATAATTTAATTTATATATATCAGCATTGCAGAGAAATATTTTCATATTTGTACTGTAAGGAATTTATGTTTTCTACCCAGCAAGGAGAATTTATTCCTGGAGTTGTCCCCAATGCTTTAGTTTGCAGCTGTAGTTTAGTAAGGTTACACGGAGGAGCTTAAACATATACAGGGCAATAAAATGTTATTTTCACATTCAAAGTATTTAAAAATTATGTATTTTTGTCGAAACCGAACTGGACTTTCTCTTCCATTTTCCATATAAGGTAGTAGCCCCACGCAAATTTGCGTGTACCCGCGCGGGTTTATGACGTGAAGGGTGGCGCAATTTTTTCTAAAAAATAGTTTTTGGTACAACATATGGGGACGCGTTGACCCCACGCCTACAGTCTCCATCCCTGAATATTGCTCATGTTTATACCTAAATTTCTAGTTAGCTAGTAATTTTGTAATTTGGTAAATGAGGGTCACAAGTTTATTAGCTTTTAACTATTAAGTACTACCCTCGTTAAACAAAGGCTTTATTATTATTCCGAATTAAAGATTAATATGCATGCATGCACTTTGGAGGCTAAGTCTGCAAATGGACGTGCAAAAGGGCGTATTTTTGGTTTGAATGATGGGGTCAAGATTAGGTAAATCGGGGGGACATCCTTACCAAAAAACAAAAAACCGAAGAGATCCTTCTCACCCTCCCTCCTAAACCTCACAACAGTTACTTCCCGCATTGGGCGCCCATTCAAATCAGAAAGAGGTTATAGATAAGGCTGAAATAGAAGTCCACCAATGCCAGGAGCCAAGGTGCTCCTGAACTGAAGCACTCAAAGAAAGCAAATGTTTAGTGCCAACAATGACAAAGACTGACTGACAGAAATATAAACTGGTAAGAGCAGAATATCTATTTAAACAAGTGTATCTTTAGCAGTGGCTAGGTAGGTGACCCGAGGGAACTAGGATTTAAGAGCAACGGGTGAGAGGAGGATGTTTTGGGTATTAAATTCGTCATTTTGGTCTGATTTCGGAGCGAAAAGTTTTGCTCAGTGTGTTTCCAGAAAAATATTGTTTGAAGGTGGAAAAAGCATGGTAACCTTTAAGGATTATACCATAGTTTCCGGTTGAATCGTTTCTCTAAACTCCCGAAAACCTTCCGAGGTAGAATTTTCGCAACAGAGACTCGCAATTTACAGATTCTGAAAGCTAAATTTTTAAATCCGGGGTTAAAATCTATGTAATGAAGTGAAACACATGGACAAATTGCGCTAAACCTAACCACAAGTCGACCTAAAATGGATTTGAAAAAAAATTATTTTTGGACCTTGTAAAGAAGTTTTGGAGACTCTCGAAAAACGGGTCTTACGGTATACGGTCATTTATTTATTTATTTATTTATTTATTTATTTATTTATTTATTTATTTATTTATTTATTTATTTATTTATTTATTTATTTATTTATTTATTTATTTATTTGTCCTTTTAGTTTTCGGGTTACGATGGTTGGGTTACTCCCAAAAGGCGTCACCGTCAATCCCTTACCACGTGGAGGATGTTTAACTTCAAACTTTTCCAATTGACAGGAAGTAAAAGACGTATGCTATTTTGAGCGTACTGAATTTGGCTTTTTTTGTTTTTGTTTTTTTTTTTTGTTTTTTTTTTTTAGTGAGTGAGGCAAATTTTCTTGAATTTCTGAAAAACTGTGGTTTTCACACAGAAAGTTTAAATAGCATTTTGGAAAGTAACTCACCAAAAGTGTCATGCAGGGAAATTATCAAAATTCAACGGTCAACGGTTCTCTATTTTTACAGAGCGGCACTCTAAAAACATGACTACAGACGAAAAGTTACCTGATGTGATCTACTTTCTCGTACACTTCTTCAAGGTTGATAATGGTCACTTCCAGTTCTCCAGAAAATCCAATCTTTCTGAACTCTTCTTCCAACCTCAGCTTTGTTCTCTTTGTTTCGAAGTCATTCAGAAACCGAAGGAAACTCGTTTCTGTACGACAGAATAGGTCGACCAGGATAGAACCTTCTTCAATAGCCCTCACTACAGGGTCCACCTCTCCGTTCTCGTTGCCCTCCAGGGCATTTCTGATTGCATTCTGTGAGGGATACTTGCGGTGAATGTAGAAGGCTCCCAATGACAGTATACCAGTGACCACACCTGCCGCCAGCCAGGGGTTGTTAATTTTAAGCGATGCGGACAATCCTCCAAAGTAGCGACCTGCTTGAAGGGATAGGTCAAACACGGCCTTTGATGCTTCAACTGCTCCTCCTGCAACTTGATCCGCCATCTGCTTTTCCTGTTCTAGTCACTGTCCTTACCGTCGTCACTATATGTTATCCAGGGTGATGGCAATTCTGCAACTATATACAAAAGATTTAATTTGCATGTGTTTATACAATGGTGAGGGTAGAATTCAAGTTTTGATTGGTCTAGAGGACTTGAATTTGAGTTGAAAAGGTGTACTGAGGACGATTCAAGTATTGAGAAGCATTCTTCGAAACAAAATATGTGGATTTGGTGAAGATGTTTAAAATTGTACGAGTATTTGTTGTGGGCAAGTCACCTCACGAAGACGCGTTGAAAGGTGTCTGTTGCTTTCACCAAAATAACAGACACACATTGATGAATATCGAAGATCTTTTATGAAAAGTTTAGTTAGTAAACATTCGTTTTAATGTTTTTTAGCTAGACAAAGTGTCTAGCCATACAGTTTTAGATGAACATTCCTGGTTGTAGTGCACCGATCAGTTGAACATCCCCTGAGGCAACCCAGGGTATTTGAACGTTGGCAAATTCCCGCCCCACAGGGCCAAAAGCCGTTCAACTAGATGCCCTACCCTGGCGCCAGAATTTGACGGCCAAATTCCCCTCCCCAAAAACAAATGTTGCAATCTGGGGTATACATAGCTTCGAAAACACTGTAAAGTTTGTGAAGGCCATTTTTGGTGAACAAATCGCTCGCAACTCGTCCATGGATACGGAACCACCTCACCCAGGCAAAGTTCAAATCTCCCATACTTCCCAAGTACGGAAAATGGTCAAATATGCCCGGGGAGGGGAAGCTATTCGAATTGATAGGCGCATAATTCTCATAGTCATAATTATAATTTGTCGCAGAAACTTTAAACGTGCATTCCTTTCAAGGCCCTCTCGCTGATTATAATGGCACGATGTCATTAATTGAATATCCTTGAAAGTTAAGAGATAACTACAGGCCTGCAAATGATCCCCAAATATGAGCTCCAAATGATCCCAGCATTCTAAATGATCCCCTGACCAGGAATGGTCCTCTCGTCAAAAAGGATGAAGGTTGGTGCGGACTCGTGAATTTGAACAGCGAATTTAAAAATTATATTAAAACCGTTAATTTTTTTTTTCTTAATGATACAACAGTTATTATTATAGGAAAGGCAAGTAAATGTACGCTATTGGAATACAAACTCCACGACTTCAACAAATTATATTAAACTTCTCGGACTATAATGCTATAATGTAACAGTTCAGTGCAAAAGGGCATTGGCTTATAAAGTGGAACATACAGACATGTATTTTACTAATACTGTTATAACGCCTGAAACGTGCACCTACTGAAAGAAAGTAAGATTATACAATTTCTCAAACAGTAACAACACGAAACCCAATCTCGAACCCAGAGTCTTCAGGCTTTTTGGTCAGCGGGGCAACGCCGGGAAGAATCTGGGGACATCGCAATCTCGTACCCAGAGTCCTCAGGCTTTTTGGTCAGCGGGGCGGCGCCAGGAGAGACTCTGGGATAATGGAATTTCTTATCCCAGAAAACGTGGGATTCCGGTCTTTGTGCGCATGCTTACGATTAAAACGGAAGTCAAATGCCCCAAAATGGCAGTCGTGTTGATGTTTTCGGGCCTGAAGGTTTTATCGGGCCTTGAAAGTGTTCGAGAAAGCCAAAGTTGATTCTTACACGCGATCGAAGGAACTGGATTTTTTTCCCGTAAGAGCGGATCAAAGCAACTGGATTTTTTACCCTGTAAGAGCGAGCGAACGGTGGACTTGATTCGACATTGCTACAGCACACACAGACAAGTAAATAACATAATTATTTCTTTATTACTTTTTATACTTATAAATAAAAAGGAACTTTCACTTCTCCTCTCACAGAACTGTGCAGCTGACTGTGTGTTGAATTTATGTTTAAATTACCTTCCCCCTTCCCTCTACAGTTTATGTCCAAATGGGATTTGTTTAAGTTCTGTCTTATTATAAATTATTGCTTCAATGAACACATAGTGTAAGTTATCATTTGACAATTTAAATCACCTCTTGATATTTACTGTTGTAAAGTTTTTTTTGCCCCTTTTTTAATTGCAATAGAATGAATTGTGTGCACGCTTTTCTTAAAGTGTATATAATTAGAATGATTGTTATATCTGTTCAATTGCAAGCTAGCACAATTTAAACATCAGCACATTTTTATACATCTGTCCTGAATGTCATGTCATGAGAAGCTTTGAAGTTTTTCTTTCTGGATAGACATTCCTTTTGCCAAGCTTCTGATAGTCTGAAATGTCAGCCGTCTCTTCTCCCTAACCCACAGGGGACGCGCCCCCTGTGGGTTAGGGAGAGGAGACGACTGACATTTCAGACTAAACTTCTGACGAATCTGATAGAGAGTGCTCACATCTTGCATGGTTTTAGTGCTGTAGAGTTGCTCCCAGGTATACTATATATCTAGAAATAAAATGAAGTAGTAATAATTTTTTAACAGTGTTTTAAATGCATTCCACCAATGCATGTTTGGTTTATTCAATTCAAATCCCAATACTACCTAGTACCAAACTTTTTCCTGGCACAGGCTATGAAAATAAGGACAGTGAGTTGTGTTGAGGTTTGTTAACATTTCTGCCTAAACACAGAGTATTTACATGAGAACTGTATAGGGAGTGGTCATCACCTCTCATCAGTAAATTAGTTATAATGTGATTGTTGAGAGACTGTCGATATCCTGACTATGATATTTCACTTAGTCAATTTCTATACCATGTATTTAATCTCCTCAGTTCTCCTCCTTGTACATTTAATCAGGGTAAAATTAAAACTATCTTATGTGAGTTCTCATATTTTTGGGTGTGTACTATAGGAAGCACAGGGAAGGGGTCAATAGATTAGGGAATTTGTGTTTATATTATTAATTTACATAAATTGGTGGGGCCCAACTTCATTTGGTTGTGAAGTGTACTCTTTAACTAAGAGCTGAGTCAGATAGCTCAGGTACTGACACACATTACCTAATTTATTTTGATTAAAGGGTACAACTGGTAAATTGATAATTTCTGAAGGATTTGCCATTTCTTTTCAGTACTGGATGGTGATCTGATTTGGTATCACACTTTTAATTATTATTAACTTCAGGCAAGGGAAGTACTCAACCAACACTTTGCTGAATAGTATAATATAATCTCTTCTCTGATCTTGCTGCTCTCGTGTTGACAACAGATAATTATTATTGTCCAACTTCCCAATATCCTGAATGATTGGCACAGTGTTGTTGAGACCTTTGCTGGACACCCTGTCAAAAGTAATGAACTGTGTAAATTATCCAGTGCTTGTGGGAATTTGTTGTCCCTTGACAATAATGTTAGCTTAAAGA